>NC_133122.1:114455759-114605691 GCF_033568475.1 Henckelia pumila
AAGGCCAAATGCTATATGCAAGCTTCGATGTCTGATGAACTCCAGAGGCGATTTGAGGATACCGTGAATGCTGCTGACATTCACGTACAACTCAAGGAACTTTTTGGGGCTCAATCGAGAGCTGAAAGGTTCGCTACTGTAAAAGATTTAATGATGTGTCGCATGAGTGAAGGGACTTCGGTCCGTGGTCATGGGGTACGCGTGATTTGGCTCATTCAGAAGTTGGTTACGCTTGATTTGGTATTGGAGCATGAACTCAATGTGGACTTATTGCTTCTCTCTCTTCCTTCATCGTTTGACGGTTTTTTGGTGAATTTCAATATGAACAAGATAGAGGCCTCCCTTGAAGAGATGGTCAATATGCTTGTAACTTATGAAGCCACTTTAAAGAAGGATAAACCGGTTCTCTTGGTGGGCTCCTCTTCTTCTGCTAAGAAGGGGCCAAGTACAAAGGGTAAGAAACGTTCTGCCCCACCCAAGAAAACCGGACCCAAGAAGAAGAACAAGACAAAGGCTTCAAACATGGAAAAGTCCAAGGATGTTTGCCATCACTGCAAGAAACCCGGTCATTGGAAACGTAACTGCAAGGAATATCTAGAGCAGTTGCGAACTGCAAAGGGTATGTTTTATATTGAAATAAATATTTCACTTAATACTACTTCTTGGGTATTGGATACCGGATGTGGATCTTACATTTGCAATGATTTGCAGGTGATGACAAGAAGTCGCAAGCTTAGAATGGGTGAGACCCAGCTGAGACTCGGAAATGGTTCTAGAGTTGAAGCCAAAGCTGTGGGAGACGTTTATTTAATTTTGCAGAATGATTTTAAGTTACTTTTGAGAGATGTTTTATTTGTTCCAGACTTTATTAAAAACATTATTTCTGTTTCTATGCTTGATAGAGATGGTTTTTCTTGCAATTTTGTGAATGGGATTTGCAATATTTACAAGAATGAATGTTTGATTGGAAATGGACAACTTGAAAACGATCTATATAACTTAAAATTAAAAGACGTTCCAATAAATTATGTTGATAAACCGGTAACAACGAACAAAAGGAAAATCGATAGTCAAAACCCGGCAAACCTTTGGCATGCTAGGCTAGGTCATATTTCCTCAAGGAGGATGAACAAGCTAGTGGGAGAGGGCATGTTTGATATGTCTGATATTAACTCTCTACCTACTTGTGAATCCTGCCTGAAAGGAAAAATGACTAAATCTCCATTCAAGGGAAAACCTGAGCGTAGTCAAAATCTGTTGTATTTGATCCATACAGATGTTTGTGGTCCATTTAGAATTGGTACTCAATTTGGCCACACCTACTTCATTACCTTTACTGAAGATTATTCAAGGTATGGGTATATATATTTAATGAAATATAAGTCTGAAGCATTTGAAAAGTTCAAAGAATTCAAGGCTGAAGTAGAAAACAAACTAGGCAAAAGTATTAAGGCACTTCGATCGGATCGTGGTGGAGAATACTTAAGTGCCGAGTTTTTGGACTATCTAAAAGAGAATGGGATTCTCTCTCAGTGGACTCCTCCTATGACACCACAGCTGAATGGTGTTTCGGAGCGTCGTAATAGAACCTTGTTGGGCATGGTTCGATCCATGATGAGCTTCACTGAGCTCCCACCATCGTTTTGGGGCTACGCGCTTGAAACGGCGGTTTTGTTGTTGAACAACGTTCACACTAAAGCAGTAGATAAAACACCATACGAGTTATGGAATGGCAAAGCTCCTAAGTATTCGTACTTGAGGATTTGGGGATGTCCTGCTTACGTGAAGCAGACAGTGGGAGATAAGTTGGATAGTCGATCCACCTTATGTTATTTTGTAGGGTATCCGAAAAATTCAATCGGATATTATTTCTATCATCCTACTGAAACAAAAGTGTTTGTTTCAAGGAATGCCACCTTCTTGGAGAAGGAGTTCTTATTGGATAAGAAAGGCAAGATGATGGAACTCGAAGAAATTCGAGAAGAATCCAAGATACAAAATAATGATCTTACACCTCAGGAACCATTGATGGACACGCCTATACGTAGAAGATCCGAAAGGACTTCTAGACCTCCTATTCAATATGGTCTTCTTCTTGAAGGGGATCAAGATGAACCCGATGTTGGATGTGATCCAAGAAACTTCAAGGAAGCAATTTCTGATGCGGATTCAAATTTATGGCTTGAAGCTATGCAGTCGGAAATAGATTCGATGCATACAAACCAAGTTTGGTCTTTAGTAGATCCTCCCGATGGAATTGTTCCAATAGGGTGTAAATGGATCTACAAGAGAAAGCTTGGGCCTGATGGTAAGGTATTGACCTACAAGGCACGATTGGTGGCGAAAGGTTATACTCAAAGACAAGGAGTTGACTATGATGAAACATTTTCACCAGTTGCAATGTTCAAGTCCATAAGAATCCTTATTGCCATAGCTGCTTGGTATGACTATGAGATATGACAAATGGATGTGAAGACTGCATTTCTTAATGGAAACATTAAGGAAGAGATCTATATGACGCAGCCTGAGGGATACACATCCATGGGAAGCGAGCATAAGGTATGCAAGCTTCAGAGATCAATCTATGGTCTCAAACAAGCATCAAGAAGTTGGAACCAGAAATTTGATGAAACAATAAAGGATTTTGGTTTCATCAAGAACCCGGAGGAACCGTGCGTGTACAAGAAAGTAGTTAAGGATGCTGTGACATTCTTAGTACTTTATGTTGATGACATCTTACTCATTGGGAATGATGTAGGGATGTTGCAGTCAACAAAGATATGGTTATCAGGTAGATTCTCGATGAAGGATTTGGGTGAAGCATCTTATATTCTAGGGATACAGGTCTATAGAGATAGATCTAAGAGAATGATAGGACTCACTCAAGCAACCTACATCGATACAATATTGAAAAGGTTTTCAATGGATGGGTCCAAGAGAGGACATCTACCTATGTGTCATGGAGTTTCTCTATCCAAGTCCATGTGTCCCAAGACTGATGAAGAGATAGAGAAAATGACACATGTACCATATGCGTTAGCCATAGGTAGTATCATGTATGGGATGATATCTACCAGACCGGATGTAGCATTTGCTCTGAGTGTCACGAGCAGATATCAAGCCAATCCCGGTCAAATGCATTGGAAAGCCGTGAAGGACATTCTTAAGTACATACGAAGGACTAAGAATATGTTCATGGTATATGGAGGAAGAGAACTGAAATTGGAAGGCTATACCGACTCTAGCTTCCAAAGTGACGTGGATGACTCGAAGTTAACCTCTGGATTTGTGTTCATGCTCAATGGCGGTGCTGTCCCTTGGAAGAGTTCCAAGCAGGATACCACAGCGGATTCCACCACTAAGGCAGAATACATTGCGGCATCAGCTGCTGCTAAAGAGGCCGTTTGGATGAGGAATTTCGTCCAAGAGTTGGGCATCATTCCTGAAGTTGTTGGTCCAGTCCCGATGTACTGTGACAACACGGGTGCCGTTGCTCAGGCAAAGGAACCAAGGTCTCATCAAAGATCCAAACACGTACTGAGGAAATACCACATCATCCGGGAGATCATGGAAAGAGGATACATCACTGTCGAGAGAGTGGCCTCTGCAGACAATATCGCTGATCCACTTACTAAGCCCTTGCCAGAACCATTATTTGACAAACATCGCGAAGCAATGGGACTGCGTAGTATGACTAGTTGGCTTTAGGGCAAGTGGGAGATTGAAAGAGTGGGTGCCCGGTGAGCCAACTTGTGGATAAGGGCTTTTATGACTCTATGTATAAACAATCTTTTGTTTAATATAATTTACACTTTTATAATGACGTTTACTTTATTTTTTTATCATATTATTATGTTGTGACATACTATAAGATATTTAGATGAAGACCTTGAATATACTATAGTGTATGTAAGATGTGGTGGCACATGGGGATGGCTATCATGAAACACATCTTATAGTCACTGTATATTCTAAACAGTTCCTAGTCGATTGAGCCATCCGTTAATAAGGATAAGGATCGCTCGAGATTGAGACTAGCATTTGCGATGCCGAGTACCACGTTTCATTGGTATGGAACATAGAGATGTTCAAATCATGCAAATGGATATTCATACGATGAATGATCGAACTACCCTATCCGGACTTTCCAAGTGGTTATCACTTATCGAGTGGATAAAGTCCGCGGTTTTGGTTGTACACCATTAGTCCTTACTACTTGAAACATCATTGAGACTCTATATGCTAGTACTGTACATTGACTCGTTTACCGACTCTATTGGGGTCATCAGGTGTCGGGATTGGGTACAGTTACGACACATATAGGAGTCGATGCTTTGTTGTCAAGGATTCACCACATACTTGCTAGTGTGGATATCCTATGCAATCTGAGGAGATATTAGTGTGACGAATCTCTGGCCAGAGTACATGATGTGTTTTTAAGAAATGGTTTCTTAGTAGCACATGCGATGTCACTATTTGATCTTCAAGATGCATTGCATAGTTATCGAATCTCGAACGACTCTCGATTTACCAATGGTTGTTGATTCGATCGGGATATATGGATGAAGGGACCGTACTGTACGCTAACCAAAATCTACTGGTTCTTGCAGGCACTATCAGTGATACCTAGGGAATCATGGGGCGATGTTGCTAGGCGCTCTTACCATGATTCGATGGGCAAGTCGGAAATTGTTGTTCCGAGTCACAAGGAGTTGTGAGCCCACGGCTAGCTGTATCCCTGAACCATTGAGGGTCACACAAGTAATGGATTTTTAATCCCCGTTGAGATAGTTAAATTTAAAGAGTTAAATTTAATGAACAAAGAAGTATGACTTCTTATATTAGAGTAGAAGAGTAAGATTTTCTAAAATGACATAGGGATGGGCATTTTTTTTGGAAATCACTGAATTCGGATTCAGAAAATTTATCTTGACTTTAAAAGTTGCAGAAATGATTTCTGTGCACATTGGTGAAATTGTTTTATCAATCTGAGTCACGATGAATTTTATATTAATTTCTGAACATGCGGGCTTTGCTTGTCAGGCTTGAACTTATGACTAATGGGCCCTAAGCTGTTAGCAGCCCACATTATAAATAAGTTATTTCAGTACAGAAATTACACAACAGAGGTCAAATTTTCGAAAACCCTAGACTCCAGTCTTGAGAATTCGGCCGCCCCCTCTCCTCTCTCTGTTCGAAAATTCCAGCCTGTGAATTTCGAATTTGCAGTCTGGTTTAACGGATCAAATTCGTTAATTCTCTTTGTAGAAACTACTGATAGATTTTCTAGTGCAATCTATCAGAGGGATTAAACTTCTGTTCGTGGACCTGATTGAAGAATTGTTCGTCCATCAGTTCCTGGGATATACAACAAGAGCAGAGTTATCTGTTAGTGTCCATAATCTCGTTTCAAGATTCAAGGTAAAAATTTAATTGTTATTTAATTTTTACACGCACAATTTAATCGTAAAGTTTTGATACCCATGATATGGAATCGTTCCATATAAAATTTTAAAACTTCCGCTGCACCGGGTATCAATTCTGATTGATCTTAACACCGTTTTCCAACATGAGCTTCATCCCTGGGCATTCTGAGGGTCCTCCTACATAACCCATCCAATCAACCAGGTACACTTGGCCGGAGTAAGAAGTGCTCGCGGCCCAACACGAGCCTTATAAATAAGATAAATGGGACTCCGGACCATCATTAGTCTAAACTATATGGGATCTAACTCCTTACCGGTATGAGTATAAACTATATGGGATATTTAATAAATAATTAAATATAAGAACATGGTTCTCAATAAGTACAATTGGGGGCCAAATTTTCTTTAACCAAGTAGCCTTTGGCACAACGGTTAAGTACCCATTGAAAAATGGGGAGGTTAGGGGTTCAATTCCCATGGATGCGAATTGAATCCCAATTTTCGAACACTGACCAGTGTACTCCTAGGTGGCATTGATATGGGTCCCTGTAGGCCTTCTCCACGTGGCCTATCCGTGGGTGAGCTCTGAGGGGAGATCCGGGTACAATGACCAAACTTCGAGCTTTTTCCCTGGGCGTGCTGTGGGGTCCACCTACATAACCCATCCAATCGACCAGGTACACTCGGCCGAAGTAAGAAATGCTTGCGGCCAAACACGAGCCTTATAAATAAGATAAATGGGACTCCGGACCACCATGAGTCAAAACTATATAGGATCTAGCTCCTTACCGGTATAAGAATATACTATCTGGGATATTTAATAAATAATGAAATATAAGAACATGATCCTCAATAAGTACTATTGGGGGCCAAATCTTTTTTAACCAAGTTGCCTTCTGCACAACGGTTAAGTACCCATTGAGAAATGTGGAGGTTAGGGGTTCAATTCTCATGGATGCGAATTGAATCCCAATGTTCTAACACAGACCAGTGTACTCCTAGGTGGCCTCGATGTTGGTCCTGTAGGCGTTCTCTACGTGACCTATCCGTGGATGACCTCCCAGGGGAGATCCAGGTACAGTGAAAAAACTCCGAGCCTCGTCCCTGGGCGTGTTGTGGGTCCACCTACATAAACACATCCAATCAACCAGGTACACTTGGCCGGAGTAAGAAGTTCTCGCGGCCCAACACGATCCTTATAAATAAGATAAATGGGACTCCGGACCATCATGAGTCTAAACTATATGGGATCTAACTCCTTACCGGTATGAGTATAAACTATCTGGGTTATTTAGTAAATAATGAAAAATAAGAACATGGTCCTCAATAAATACTATTGGGGGCCAAATCTTTTAACCAAGTTGCCTTTGGCACAACGGTTAAGTACCCATTGAAAAACGGGGAGGTTAGGGGTTTAATTCCCATGGATGCGAATTGAATCCCAATTTTCTAACACTGACCATTGTACTCCTAAGTGGCATCGATGTGGGTCCCTGTAGGCGTTCTCCACGTGGCCTATCCGTGGGTGACCTCCGAGGGGAGATCCGGGTACAGTGACCAAACTCCGAGCTTTGTCTTGGGGCGTGCTGTGGGGTCTACCTGCATAACATATCCAATCGATCAGGTACACTTGGCCGGAGTAAGAAGTGCTCGCGGCCCAACACGAGCCTTATAAATAATATAAATGGGCCTCCGGACCATCATGAGTCTAAAATATATGGGATCTAACTCCTTACCGGTATGAGTATAAACTATCTGGGATATTTAATATATAATAAAATATAAGAACATGGTCCTCAATAGGTACTATTGGGAGCCAAATCTTTATAACCAAGTTGCCTTTGGCACAACGGTTAAGTACCCATTGAGAAATGGGGAGGTTAGGGGTTCAATTCCCATGGATGCGAAATGAATCCCAATTTTCTAACACTGACCAGTGTACTCCTAGGTTGCACCAATGTGGGTCCTGTAGGAGTTCTCTGCGTGGCCTATCCGTGCATGACCTCCGAGGGGTAATCCGGGTACAAGGACCAAACTCCAAGCCTCGTCCCGGGGCGTGTTGTGGGGTCCACCTACATAAAATCATCCAATCGACCAGGTACTCTTGGTCGGAGAAAGAAGTGCTCGCGGCCCAACACGAGCCTTATAAATAAGATAAATGGGACTCCGGACCATCATGTGTCTAAACTATATGGGATCTAACTCCTTACCGGTATGAGTATAAACTATATGGGATATTTAGTAAAATAATGAAATATAAGAACATGGTCCTCAATAAATACTATTGGGGGCCAAATCTTTTAACCAAGCAGCCTTTGGAACAGCGATTAAGTACCCATTGAAAAATGAGGAGGTTAGGGGTTCAATTCTAATGGATACGAATTGAATCCCAATTTTCTAACACTGACCAGTGTACTCCTGGGTGGCGTCGATGTGGCTCCCTGTAGGCATTCTCTATGTGTCCTATCCGTGGGTGACCTCCGAGGGGAGATCCGGGTACAGTGAACAAACTCCGAGCTTCTTCTCGGGGCTTGCTGTGGGGTCCACCTACATAACTCATCCAATCGACCAGGTACACTTGGCTGGAGTAAGAAGTGCTCGCGGCCCAACACGAGCCTTAAAAATAAGATAAATAGGACTCAAGAACATCTTGAGTCTAAACTATATGAGATCTAACTCCATACCGGTATGAGTATAAACTATCTTGGATATTTAATAAATAATGAAATATAAGAACATGGTGCTCAAAAAGTATTATTGGGGGCCAAATATTCTTTAAACAAGTTGCCTTTGGCATAACGGTTAAGTACCCATTGAAAAATGGGGAGGTTAGGGGTTCAATTCCCATGAATGCGAATTGAATCCCAATTTTCTAAAACTGACCAGTGTACTCCTAGGTGGCGTCGATGTGGGTCCCTGTAGTCATTCTCCACGTGGCCTATCCGTGGGTGACCTCCGAGGGGAGATCCGGGTACAGTGACCAAACTCCAAGCTTCGTCCCGGGTCATGCTGTGGTGAAACGACCCTAACTACTAGACTAAAAATAATTTAAATGAAAATTTGCGGATTTTTAAAAAAATTTTCCATGGCTTGTTTGCAAAGCAAACAAGCCATCTTAACCCAGTCAACAATTCAAATAAGGAAAGAAAAACTGACTTAAAAACTCAAGTGCGCTAATCATAAACATGCAATCCTAGTAACCACCTCCCGGTTATAGCATAAAGTAAACTAAGGCATTTAAAAGTTTGCTATAATCATAAACATGCATAGGTGTAGACATACTACAAATTCATCAACTGTAGCACAGGGAATGCATATCCTGGCTATAAATACTGAAAGTACTCAAATAACTCTTCATTATTACATAACAGAGTAATGTGCGGAAAAACGTAAACATAAAGAAGCAATGGTCACTGGGCCTTGCACCGCCGATGGCCTCATCCCAGTAGATCATGCCCCTCCATCTCAACAACAGTCTCCTCACCTGCAAACATTCAAGCATAGTGAGTCTAAAGACTCAAAAAGTATAAACAGTGTAATAACAAGGGTTTAAAATACGTGATGCAATAGCTCAACTTTAACTGTAATATGCATGAAACTAGAAGGTATAGAAAACATGCACTGATGAACTCACGCTATAAAAGACTTTCAACTTTCTTAACATCAACCTCATACTTTACTTAACCTCATGCATGACTGACTGACATCAACGTAAGACGAGTCAACTGAAATAATGAAACTTTAACTTTTAAACTTTTCTTTTCCTTTTCTTTTCCTTTTCTTTTTCCTCATAGAAATCAGTTCCTTGATTTGTGACCCTCTGTTTCGATCATGATCATGGCTGCAGTGCACTATGCCGGCAAGACGACGAGATTTCTCCCGACGAACTTAACCCCTCTGTGGCAAGGAGACCGAGATAACTCCCGATCCCACATTGCCCCTCTGTGGCAAGGATAAACATGATGTCTCTTGCTCCCAACATAACCTCTATAACCTCTTGGTGAGTAGACCGAGGCATCCCCCGGCCTAGCAACACCCTTCTTTGTCACAAACAAATCACTTCATTCAAAAACATTTACTTCCTTTTTTATTCATTCATTAAGACTTGACTCACACCTCTTTATAGCATGCAAAACAAGAAAGCTTCCTTTCACTTTATGAAACTCAAGAACATGTCATATGCACGCGAATAGGCAACCTTTAAGACATGAGACTCAACTCAAAAATGTGGGTGTAAGGTGGATGAGTGGCTGCCCCTAAGTCAAAAGAAACAAATCACTCAACAATTTCCCTCAAACTTGACGTAGCCCGAGCAAGAGAACCGTAAGACCCTAAACTTTGTCATGCCTTAACCAAAACCCGTCCCGCTTGAACCGACACTTAACAAACACTTCAAATTACCCCTAGGAATAGGTGGCAACATCAAATGATCAAATGAACTAATTGACAATACAAGAAAATTGGACAGCCCCTTTTTACAAAGAAAAATCTGCACCTACACCTCCAACTTAAAAGACTCATAACTTGGTCCAAACTTATCCGAAATAAGCCCATTTTATACCAACATGACCACAACATCATGAACTTTACTATGGTACAGCCCTAACACTGCCCAGACCTCAGCCAAGACCTGCCCTGCCCCGTGAACAGTACTTCCCTGCACACTCAACAATACCCAACTTACCTCTAACTCAAAAATTCCACCCCATAACCCTCTTTCCTCAACTTTTCTCCATACCAAACAACAATACACCTCAAATAACATCTCTTAGGACTTATCCCAAGCACTAGGGCAACACTCAACCACACTCCCGCTCCACAATTTTGAAATCATCAAGATCAAGCACCAAGTGTGTCTTGATCCTTGTTCAATCAATGTAACCAATTGACAAACAACATAATGCATTAATCATACATTCAAAACAGCCCTAATATCATGAAAATTTCGAAATATATATAGGGCATACTTCTGAAAATTTTGAAAATCATATATGCAATCAAAACACTCCATTCTTTCCATCATAATTCAAAATGCAACTCCTTAAAACATATAGCACTTCCAAATTTCGAAAATCCCCCAAGAACCCTACTGAAAATTGTCAAAATTTTGAACCCTATATGCATACATTAACAAGCATTTCGAAAATATTTAAGGGAATGAGAACAAGAGCATAAATAGCTTGAATGAGAGCCCAAGAAAAGTTTACACTTGCCTTCAACCTTGACTACCCAAAAATTCGAAAATAAAAAGGAAAGGAGAGCTGAAACTTCAAGCTAACACCAAGCTAAGCTTCTTGGGAAGCTTCTCCGGCAGCTGGAGGCGGCGGACGGTGGCTGGGCGACGGCTGGAGGTGGAGGAGGGGAGGCCGAAAGGAAACTCAAAGGGGAGGGGGCGGCTACTTAGGGTTAGAATGGGGCTAGGGTTTAGATTTAGGTTGTAGTGTGCATTTGAGAGGGAAAATAAAAGGAGAGTGTATTGTGTGTAGTGTTTTAAAGTTGCTTTTGTACTTGTAAAAGTGCTACTAGCACTATTACAACTCTTTACCTCAAAACTTTTGCACCTTTAAAACTTCTAAGTTTAAAATTTCAACTCTCAACATTTTAATTGAAATTACACTAGCCCGGATTTAATAAAATCCTATTTTATGAAAATTTTAGGAAATAATCCAAGAAAATGATAAAATTGCTTTTTGACCCCTAAAAATTCAAAATTTACATTTTTGGCCAAAATCCCCTTTTTCCTCTAACTTAAAATCTTAAAATCGAAAGTCTTGAAAATATACCACCGAAGCCCACCATCGTCGCCTGCCGGGATAGAAACTCACTAACTAAACAATTCAAGGCATTTAATTCAAATAAGTCAAGCAATGCTATCTTTAATTGAAACTTAAACAATTAACTTCAAGAAATTGAAAATATAAATACTGAAAATAATTTTAGGCATGATATTCAAATTTTAAAAGTTCTTGGTGTTACATGTGGGGTCCACCTGAATAACTCATCCAATCGACCAGGTACACTTGGCAAGAGTAAAAAGTGCTCGCGGCCCAACACGAGCCTTATAAATATGATAAATGGGACTCCGAACCATCATGAATCTAAATTATATGGGATCTAACTCCTTACCGATATGAGTATAAATTATATGGGATATTTAATAAATAATGAAGTATAAGAACATGGTCCTAAATAAGTACTATTGGGGGCCAAATCTTTAACCAAGTTGCCTTTGGCACAATGGATAAGTAACCATTGAAAAATTGGGAGGTTAGGGGTTCAATTCCCATGGATATGAATTGAATCCCAATTTTCTAACACTGACCAGAGTACTCCTAGGTGGCTTCGATGTGGGTCCCTGTAGGCTTTCTCCACGTGTCCTATCTGTGGGTGACCTGCGAGGGGAGATTCGGGTACAGTGAACAAACTCCGAGCTTCGTCCCGGGGCTTGCTGTGGGGTCCACCTACATAACCCATCCAATCGACCAGGTACACATGGCCGAAGTACGAAGTACTCGCGGCCCAACACGTGTAGTAGCCCATAACCAAAATCAGTAATTAAGAAATTAATCATAATTACTTGGGTAGAGTTCGGAAGCTCCGAAGGTGAGTTCGGAAGCTCCGATCAGGATCGGAAGCTCCAAACAGGATTGGAAGCTCTGATCGATATTACGTCAGGCATGACGTGTGGCAAGATCGGAAGCTCTGATCAGGACCGGAAGCTCCGATCACCCCTATCCGGAGTCAACAAGTGTTATTTTGACACGTGGCAGATCAGGATCTTCGGAAGCTCCGATGGCAGGATTGGACGTTCCGATCGAGGTTCGGACGTTCCGATCAAGGATCGGAAGTTCCGATCGTTGTCTATAAATAGAAGGCCGAGGCTTCACTTTCATTTGCCAATTCCGAGTTCTCCTTTCCATTCTAGTCCTTTTGGAGCTGTTCTAGTCTTCTTAGGCTTGGTCCGGAGGTCGGCGAGGCGTTCGGTAGTCGTAGCGGAGTTGTGCCCAAGTTCTGGAGGCATCGACATCAAAGGGCTAACGACGGACGAAGGTATAGCATTTGCTTCCTATAAATATTTGGGAGTATGCAATAGCTTAGTTAAGGCTTTTAGAGCACTTTAATGATAGTAGTATCATTTGGCAGTGTAGAGCAGACTATAGGCGTGGACCTAGAGTTGGTAGAGCTTGCTCTGTTTTGAGGTACGAAAGTACTGTTTGAGATATCCTGACTGAGTATGCATGTATTATGTGACTGCATGATTTATATACCATGATATTATGATGCATTCATTTGCATCTTGTTGTATCTCTTTCGAGATGTCTGTTAGTAGGGTTTTACCCTATCCTGTTAGTGGATGGACTTCCATCGATTTGGGTCCGGCGTATCCACGGTTATCTCGGTATGGGAGCCACCTCCTGAAGCGACGGCACAGCGTGCTACATTCCAGGGCCCGGTATGGGAGCCACCTCAGTCGAGGCCTGCTAGTTCTTTGGGTCCCCGTGCCCAAACTTTTAAGAAGTCTGGATCTTCTTCTTCCTCTGGTTCTGGAGGTGTTGTCCGTTATGGTAAGAAGGACAAGTGTGATCACTGTGGGAAGAACCATCCATCCGACAAGTGTCGTAGAGCTTCTGGAGCTTGTTTCCGTTGTGGATAGACTGGTCATATCCGGAGGGATTTTCCGCTGTCTGGGGGAGGCGGTTCTGGTTCTGGTTCAGGATCGGGTTCTCAGGCCACCGTACAGCAGAGGTCGCAGGGACAGTCTGTTGGGAGTTCTCATTTGAGGCCACGAGCTTCTGGCCAGGTGTTTGCCCTGAGACATGATCAGGCTGTGGAGGAGAATGAGAATATCATCGCAGGTACATTTCTGCTTTATGGTATACCTGCTCTTGTACTTATTGACACTGGTGCATCTCATTCCTTCATTTCTGCACGTTTTGTTAAGAGGCATAAGTTACCATGCATTTCACTAGACGTAGTGATGTCTATTTCTACTCCGATGGGCCAATCTGCTTTGGCTAAGCGTCTAGTGATGGGTTGCCCTTTAGAGTTCGAAGGGAACATTTTGTTAGCGAATCTCATGGTCCTAGCGATGGACGACTTTGATTGCATTCTGGGAATAGATATGTTGACTACCTATCGAGCTTAAGTGGACTGCTATCAGAGATTAGTACGCTTTCATCCGGAGGGGAGTGAGAGTTGGTTTTTCTATGGTGAGGGAGCGCGACCCCCGATGCCTTTGGTATCAGCTTTGAGAGCCTGTCGAGCTCTAGAGTCTGACGGGGAAGGCTACCTTATCTATGCAGTTGATTTGTCCGCTGAGAGTATTGGGATAGAGAGCATTCCTATTGTGGATGAATTTCCAGATGTGTTTCCTGATGAGATTCCGGGTTTTCCTCCTGCTAGGGAAGTCGAGTTCGGCATAGAGTTGATGCCGGGTACTTCGCCTATTTCTAGAGCACCGTATCATCTGGCTCCGTCAGAGATGCGTGAGTTGAAGAATCAGCTACAGGATCTTTTGGACAAGGGGTACATTCGTCCTAGTGTATCTCCTTGGGGAACTCCTGTTCTCTTCGTGAAGAAGAAGGATGGGTCGATGCGGCTGTGCATTGACTATCGGCAGCTGAATCGGGTCACTGTGAAGAACAAGTATCCATTGCCTCGTATCGATGAATTGTTTGACCAGCTGCAGGGCACATCAGTTTACTCCAAGATTGACTTAAGATTTGGGTATCATCAGTTGAGAGTGTGTGATCAGGACGTAGCCAAGACTGCATTCCGTACTCACTGTGGGCATTACGAGTTCCTAGTGATGCCATTTGGTTTGACTAATGCCCCGGCTATATTCATGGATTTGATGAACTGTGTCTTCAGGGAGTACTTGGACAAGTTTGTCGTGGTCTTCATTGACGACATCTTGGTGTATTCACGTAATACGGAAGAGCATGTTTCTCACTTGCGGTTGGAACTACAGACCCTTCGAGATGAGCAGTTGTACGCCAAGCTGAGAAAGTGTGAGTTCTGGATGGATAGAGTGGTTTTTCTTGGCCATATCATATCCAGGGAGGGGATTTCTGTTGATCCAAGCAAGATTGAAGTGGTACTTAATTGGTCGCGTCCGACGACAGTTGCTGAGATCCGTAGTTTTCTGGGTCTAGTAGGGTATTATCGTCGCTTCATTCTGAACTTCTCTCAGTTAGCTCGACCATTGACGCAGCTTACCCGCAAGGGTGTGAATTTTGAGTGGTCCTCTGAGTGTGAGGAGAATTTCTGTGAGCTTCGACGGCGGTTGACTTCTGCGCTGGTGTTGGCATTACCGTCAGGATCTGGAGGGTATGTAGTTTACACGGATGCTTCTCTTCAGGGGTTAGGTTGTGTCCTGACTCAAAATGGGCATGTGATCGCATACGCTTCTAGACAGCTGAAGCTTCACGAGGACAACTACCCAGTCCATGATTTGGAATTAGCAGCCATTGTGTTCGCTTTGAAGATCTGGCGTCATTATCTGTATGGCGAGAAATTTGAGATCTTCACCGACCATAAGAGTCTCAAGTATTTGTTCACTTAGGCAAAGTTGAACATGAGGCAGAGACGTTGGATGGACTTGCTTAAGGACTATGATTGCGAGATTAAGTACCATCCGGGAGCTGCTAATCTCACCGCTGATGCTTTGAGTCGCAAGGTGCGACTATCCGCACTTCAGACTTGTTCGATGTCTAGTACGATCAGTGACTGTTGTACTTCGGGTTATACCTTCAAGCATAAGAAAGGTATGCAGAGTATCCAGATGTTTGCGATATTATCTGAGCCAGCCTTGTATTCGCGGATCCGAGATGCTCAGATGTCTGATTTGAAGACCCAGCGTTTAGCTCGTCTAGCTAACGAGGGTAGCTCATCTGGATTTCATTATCAGTCAGATGGCTTTCTGTGTTTGTCTGGTAGGCTTGTGATTCCGCAGGATGAAGAGTTGCGAGAGGAGATTTTGTCTCAGGCGCATCGCACTAAGTTGAGTATTCATCCTGGGAGCAACAAGATGTACAAGGATCTAAGTACTCGTTTCTGGTGGAAGGGAATGAAACGCAGTGTTTATCAGTTTATTCCAAGATGTTTGGTGTGTCAACAGGTCAAAGCAGAGCACCGACGACCTGGAGGATTGCTTCACAGTCTGCCTATTTCTGAATGGAAATGGGAGTTTATCACAATGGACTTTGTGACCCATTTGCCGGTATCCACGAGGAACTGTGATGCTATCTGGGTTGTGGTGGACCGACTCACCAAGTCAGCGCATTTCATTGCCTATAGTCGAGAGTACAATGTGGATCGTATGGCTCGGTTGTACATTCAGGAGATCGTTCGACTTCATGGAGTGCCTGTGAGCATTGTCAGCGATCGGGACCCCAGGTTTACTTCTAGATTCTGGGGGAGTGTTCAGCGTGCGATGGGTACTTCTCTCAGTTTGAGTACAGCCTATCATCCGGAGACTGATGGTCAGTCAGAGCGCACTATCCGTACTTTAGAGGATATGCTTAGAGCGTGCGTCATGGATTTTGGTTCAGCCTGGCAGGATCATTTGCCGTTGATCGAGTTTGCTTATAACAACAGCTATCACACTAGTATTGGGATGGCACCTTTTGAGACGTTGTATGGGCGACGTTTTCGTACTCCACTCTTCTGGGAAGAAGTGGGGGAGAGACAGGCTGAGGGACCGGAGTTTATCCAGCAGGCGATAGATATTGTTGATCAAATCAAGAAACGGATTAAGACTGCACAGGATCGTCAGGCCAGCTATGCTAATATCAAGTGTAGGCCCTTGCAGTTCGACGTCGGGGAGAAAGTGTTTCTGAGAGTGTCACCTTTTGGCAAGATTCTCAGATTTGGCCTTAAGGGCAAGTTGTCTCCCAGATTTATCGGTCCGTTTGAGATCTTGGAGAGCATTGGCGATTTGGCTTATCGACTAGCTTTACCACCGCATCTATCCAGTATTCATGACGTGTTCCACGTATCTCTGTTGCGACGGTATGTGGCGGATGAATCTCATATTCTGCAGCGGTCTGAGGTTTAAGTAGACAAGGATTTGACTTATGTTGAGAAACCTCTTCGTATCCTGGATTATAAGGATAAGGTTTTACGGAACAAAGTCATTCCTTTGGTTTTAGTTCAGTGGCAGCGCCGAGGCACTGAGGAAGCTACTTGGGAGCTTGAGGACAGGATGCGTAAAGACCACCCTGAGTTATTTTGATTTCATTCTTTGAGTTGTATTCAGTTGCAAACTCTGTAAACGTTTGATTTGAATAAAGAATGTTTCTGATTTTTGTATTTGCATTCGGTACTTAAGATATGAATTCGAGGACGAAATATCTTAAGTGGGGGAGAATGTAGTAGCCCGTAACCAAAATAATTAATTAAGGAATTAATCATAATTATTTGGGTAGAGTTCGGAAGCTCCGAAGGTGAGTTCGGAAGTTCCGATCAGGATTGGAAGCTCCGAACAGGATCGGAAGCTCCGATCGATATTACGTCAGGCATGACGTGTGGCAAGATCGGAAGCTCCGATCAGGACAGGAAGCTCCGATCACCCCTATCCGGAGTCAACAAGTGTTATTTTGACACGTGGCAGATCAGGATCTTCGGAAGCTCCGATGGCAGGATCGGACGTTCCGATCGAGGTTCGGACGTTCCGATCAAGGATCGGAAGTTCCGATCGTTGTCTATAAATAGAAGGCCGAGGCTTCACTTTCATTTGCCAATTCCGAGTTCTCCTTTCCTTTCTAGTCCTTTTGGAGCTGTTCTAGTCTTCTTAGGCTTGGTCCGGAGGTCGGTGAGGCGTTCGGTAGTCGTAGCGGAGTTGTGCCCAAGTTCTGGAGGCATCGACATCAAAGGGCTAACGACGGACGAAGGTATAGCATTTGCTTCCTATAAATATTTGGGAGTATGCAATAGCTTAGTTAAGGCTTTTAGAGCACTTTAATGATAGTAGTATCATTTGGCAGTGTAGAGCAGACTATAGGCGTGGACCTAGAGTTGACAGAGCTTGCTCTGTTTTGAGGTACGAAAGTACTGTTCGAGATATCCTGACTGAGTATGCATGTATTATGTGACTGCATGATTTATATGCCATGATATTATGATGCATTCATTTGCATCTTGCTGTATCTCTTTCGAGATGTCTGTTAGTAGGGTTGTACCCTATCCTGTTAGTGGATGGACTTCCATCAATTTGGGTCCGGCGTATCCACGGTTATCTCGGTATGGGAGCCACCTCCTGAAGCGACGGCACAGCGTGCTACATACCAGGGCCCGGTCTGTCTCTGTTATCTGATCCTTGACGTCGAGTCTATAGGGAGTTCACTTTGCATGCATGTATACTCATACTCTGGTACTGAGCATTTTATGCTCATGTCTCGTACTCTGTATTTTCTGGACACCCTATTCCATGGGGCAGGTTTGCGTTTGGAAGAGGAGGATGGATCCAGGAGGGGCTAGTCAGTGGTTGGACAGCTGGAGCTTCGTCTAGGTTTTATTACTGTTGTTTGGGTTTATACAGCTATTCGATTTGATTGTATATTATTGGATAAATTACAGATTCCTTTACTTGGGATTGTTTATCGTTTATGGTTTCCGCAGTTTATTCTGATATCTGTTTTTATTAAGTTAATTGCATGCATAAGTTCTGTTTAGTAGGTGATCCGGGTAAGGGTCACTACAACACGAGCCTTATAAATAAGATAAATGGGACTCCGGACCATCATGAGTCTAAACTATATGGGATCTAACTCCTTATAAGTATGAGTATAAACTATCTCGGATATTTAATAAATAATGAAATATAAAACATGGTCCTCAATAAGTACTATTGGGGGCCAAATCTTCTTTAACCAAGTTGCCTTTGGCACAACGGTTAAGTACCCATTGAAAAATGGGGAGGTTAGGGGTTCAATTCCCATGGATGCGAATTGAATCCCAATTTTCTAACACTGACCAGTGTACTCCTAGGTGGCGTCTATGTGGGTCCCTATAGGCATTCTCCATGTGGCCTATCCGTGGGTGACCTCCGAGGGGAGATTCGAGTACAGTGACCAAACTCAGAGCTTCGACCCGGAGCATGCTGTGGGGTCCACCTACTTAACCCATCCAATCGACCAGGTACACTTGGCCGGAGTAAAAAGTGCTCGCGGCCCTACACGAGCCTTATAAATAAGATAAATTGGACTCCGGACCATCATGAGTCTAAACTATATGGGATCTAACTCCTTACCGGTATGAGTATAAACTATATGGGATATTTTATAAATAATGAAATATCAGAACATGGTCCTCAATAAGTACTATTGGGGCCAAATCTTTAACCAAGTTTCCTTTGGCACAACGGTTAAGTACACATTGAAAAATGGGGAGGTTAGGGGTTCAATTCCCATGGATGCGAATTGAATCCTAATTTTCTACCAATGACCAGTGTACTCCTAGGTGGCATCGTTGTGGATCCCTGTAGGCGTTCTCCACGTGGCCTATTCGTGGGTGACCTCCGAGAAAAACTAACTATTGAACGAAGCTCTCGTTGCCGGGATCGCTAAACTGAGTTCGGATTATAATTCTACCGGATGGATCGACCTGAAACGAATGAAGAAAAGCTTGAAGAAACGTTGGAAGCACAACAATGGAGGGAAGGCATGTTGGAGTAGATGGAGGAGAATGAAAACTATTCAAAGGAGCTAAGATATTATAACAAATCCCCTATTTGCATTTTTGTCTCTGAAATTTCCGAAAATTTCAAAATAGACCATGATCTAAATCAAATCAGCTCTTGAATTCTATAATCCCCGATTATCTCAAATAAACTCAATTAAGATGAATTTGGGGCGTTTCAATTCCCCCCCCCCCCTCGAAGAAGAGATTTCGTCCTTGAAATCAAAAGAATCAAACACATAAGATAGAAATAAAGGACCTAAGATAGTAAGAAGAACTCACGTCATCCGAATAACTCTGTAAACTGCTATCTCATATCAGATTATGTCTTCCAAGTCGCGTCCTTGACTCCGTGATGGCTTCACTGAACTTTCACCAAAGGAATTGACTTGGTTCTGAGCTGCTTCTCCTTCCGGTCAAGGATCTGAATCGGTCTCTCAAAGTTGCTCAGAGTCTCTTCAAGCTCGGCCTCGTCAGACTGAAGAATATGGAAGGATCTGGATGATATTTCTGCAACATAGAGACGTGAAAAACGTCATGAATACCAGATAAATATGGAGGAAGTGCAAGTCTGTAGGCAAGATCGTCAAACTTCTCGAGAATCTCATACGGTCCGATGAACCTCGGAGATAACTTCCCTCTCTTCCCAAATCTAACAGTTCCTTTAAAAGGAGAAATTTTCAAGAATACTCGGTCTCCCTGGTCGAAACTCAGAGGTCTACGTCTGATATTTGCATACTTTTCCTGTCTATCCTGAGCTGACTTCATTCTTGACTGAATGATCTTTACTTGATCCGCCATATCTCGAAGCATATCCGGTTTCAAATCAGGTGACTCGGACACATAGTCCCAAAACAAAGTAGATCGACACTTCTTATTGTACAAAGCCTCAAAAGATGCAATATCGATACTCGCTTGATAACTGTTTTTGTAAGAAAACTAGACAAGAGAAAAAGAATCCTGCCAACTAGTGCCAAAGTCTAGCACTACTGCTCGAAGCATATCCTCTAAAGTCTAGATAGTCCGCTCTGACTGTCCGTCAGTCTGAGGATGATATGTTGTACTCAGATGCAATCGAGTACCAAGTGCCTCTTGAAGACTGTGCCAAAAGTGCGAAGTGAATCTAGGGTCTCGGTCTTAAACGATCGACTTCGGCACACCATGCAATCTCACAACGTTGCTAACATACAACTCAGCCATCTGATCGTAACTATACGTAATCCTGTACGGAATAAAGCAAGCAGACTTCGTCAATCTGTCGATCACTACCCAAGTAGCATCGCATCCTCGAACATATCACGGTAGCTTCGTGACGAAATCCCTCGAAATGTGATCCCACTTCCATTCAGGAACAGATAAACTGTGCAAAAGACCACCCAATCGCTTCCTCTTTGCTTTCACTTGCTGACAGTTCAAACATTGGGATACAAATCTCGTAACATCTCTCTTCATTTTCTTCCACCAGAACTGATTCCTCAAATCATTATACATCTTCCGGCCACCTGGATGAATACTGAACCGACTGCAATGTGCCTCTCGAGGAATACGCTGTCTCAACTTAGAAATATCAGGCACAACAATACAATTATTCACAAAAAAAACATCATCCCTGACCTAAAACTCAGACTGATGCCAAGATCTGAATTTCTCTACTAAAATTTGAATGCTCGAATCAGACTTATGTGCTTCTTTGATCATCACCAATAACTTTGGCTCGGCTTGAATAGCAAACACTCTGATAGTCCTCCTATCTGTTTCAAACTCCAAATCAGAAGTGTAACAGTCGTCGATCAAATGAGAAACACCGATAGTAGAAAGAGATAAGGAACAAAGCTTTCGGCTCAAGGCATCTGCAGCTGCATTCGACTTTCCCGGGTAGTATTTGATTTCACAGTCGAAATCCTTCAACAAATATAACCATCTTCTCTGTCTCATATTCAGTTCTGCCTGTGAAAACCAATACTTAAGGCTCTTATGATCAGAAAAGATCTCGAAAGACTCACCATAAATATAGTGACGCCAGATCTTTGAAGCAAATACGATCGCAGCGAGTTCAAGATCATGAACCGAATAACAAGTCTCGTGCGGCTTTAGCTGCCTCGATGCATAAGCTATCACATGCTTCCTCTGAATAAGAGTACTTCCCAAGCCTCGGTTAGAAGCATCGCAATAAATGGTAAAACCTCAAGTACCTGATGGAATAGAAAGAATCAGAGCACTGGTCAGTCTCTTCTTCAGATCAACAAAACTAGCCTCACAATCTGCAGTCCAGATAAAAGGTGCATTCTTCTGAGTCTGCTGGGTAATCGGCTTTGCAATAGATGAGAATCCCTTGATGAATCGGCGATAATAACCAGCTAAACCCATAAAGCTTCGGATCTCAAGCACTGATTTCGGTCTAAGCCAATTCATGACCACTTGATCTTGTTGGGATCGACAGAAATCCCGTCTCCTAAAATAATGTGACCGAGAAAGACAACTCGGTCCAACCAGAACTCACACTTAGACATCTTGGCAAACAACTGTTCAGCTCGCAAAATCTGTAAGACGATCCTCAAATGCTCTGCATGGTTAGTACGGTTCTTCGAATAGATAAGAATAGCATCGATGAAAATAATAACAAACTTATTCAAATAACGCTGAAATATATGGTTCATCAAACCCATGAAAACTACTGGAGCGTTAGTCAAACCGAACGGCATGACTATAAACTCGAAATGGTCATACCTCGTTCTGAATGAGGTTTTAGGAATATCTTCCTCACGCACTCTTAGCTTATGATAACCCGACCTCAGATCAATCTTTGAATAGACAGAAGAACCCTGCAGTCGATCAAAAAGGTCATCTATTCGGGTAAAGGATACATGTTCTTTACTGTCGCTTGATTCAGTTGACGGTAATCAATACAGAGTCTCATAGAACCATCCTTCTTCCGTACAAATAGAACAGGAGCACCCCAAGGAGACACACTAGGTCTGATGTATCCCTTGGCAATCAAATCCTAAAGCCGTTCTTTTAATTATTTCAATTCTATCAGTGCCATACGATAAAGAGCTTTGGAAATCGGTTGAGTACTTGACAATAAATCGATCCTGAATTCGATCTCTCGAATAGGCGGCAATCCAGGAATCTCATCTAGAAAGACGTCAGCAAATTCTCTAACCACTGGTATATCAACCAATTCTGGGCTACATTTCAGGACATCCACTGCATAGATCAAGAATCCCTCTGCCCCTTTCTGTAAAAAATGAGATATCTACAAAACAGATATTAAGGGAATTCTGGATCGAGAACCCTTGCCGAAAAATTTTCACTCATTTTCCATCTCCGGTCTAAAACGGACTACTTTATGAAAACAGTCAACGGTAGCCCTTTACTTGGTCAAAGAATCTATATCGATAATATAGTCAAAATTTGACAACCCAAGCACAATACAATCGAAAATAATCATGTTACCTTCGAAATGAAGTTCACAGTTCCGAACCAATCTTACGGACACAATTACCCCACCCAAAGGTAAAGTAACAACTACTACAGAGGGCAAAGGCTCACAAGGCAAGGAATGCATCAAAACAAATTTCTCAGATATAAAAGATTGAGACGCACCCGTATCAATAAATACATGAGCAAAAAAACCAAAAATCAAACAGTTACCTACTATAAAATTGTCAGGTGCAGCCTGAGCCTGATCCTCAGGTAGAGCAAAGAATCATGCCTGCTGTCTCAGAGGCTGGTTCGCACTCGTGTTACCTTCCTATCTATTCTGTTGTTGAGGCTGGAAGGAGTGAACCGCAGAATTCTGCCTCTCAGGCTGAGCTGTAGGTCTACAAGTGTGACGCCCCGTTTTTATCTTAAATGAGTTTATTTGAGTTAATCGGAGATTGCAGAGTTCACGAGCCGACTTGATTTTGATCAGGGTCCTTTTTGCAAATTTTGGAAATTTCAGGGACTAAAACGCAAATAATGGATTTGTTATATTATCTACTCAACTTTTGACTTTTATCATTCATCCTTCTCCTTCCTTAGCCGGCTCCTCCTCCATTGAAACGCCCCATCTCCTTTTCAAGCTTTTGGATTTCCGTCCGAGCTCGATCCGGCCGTTAGAAATTATTTCTGAAGACAGTTTAGCGATCACTGCAGCGAGAGCTCCGTTATACCGTAAGTTTTTCAACGATCAGATACATTCTAGTTTTTGGATGTTGTTAGAATCGATTTAGATTCGAGTATGTTGTTCTCTACAGAGTTCTGATCGTTTATTATCTGTCAGTTTTGAAATAGAGCGACGTTCGGATTTGTTATGATTTTTGGAAGCCATTTTCAAAAATCATGGTTTTGAGATTTGTTGGGTTTGTCTTGTTGTTGTTGTATTAGCATTGAATTGAGTTGTTATCAGTATTGAACTGCTGTCTGCGTTGCCGGTTGTTCAGTTATAGCCGTTATGCCGTCGGTTTGAGTTTTTGGAGATTTTGAACCGTTTTTTAGTTTGAACTTGGCTTGTAAGTTGATCGTGGTTATTGATCAATCATCTCTTGTATCTGAACAGATTCGTTCGGAGTTGTCAAGCCCAGAGTTAGCAGCTGTTTGATCGTTTCAGAGAATTGGACGAAGAACAGTATAAAGAGTTTTCCTTGAACCGTTGCCTTGTTGTTGTTAGATTGTGTAGTTGTTTATACAATCTCTTTTGTAGCTTATCCAGAGTTGGAGCTACTGCATTGAAAGGTAAAAGCAGTCATCGTAGCGGGATAGCATACTCGGGACTGTGGTTCTCGAGTTTTCCCTTTTGAAATCTCATACTTGCATCTACACTTGTTCTGGCATGAGGAACTTGTGTATTGTTTGATTGTATTGGTTTTGTTAAAAGGATTATGTTTTATGTTTCTGTTATGCATTCATCTTGAGCCAATCTTGTTTCAGCGGGCAGAACCATCCTTTTTGTTTAGACGTTTGGGAACTATGATTGAGTGGCCCAGGTCGTAGTCGTTTCGTCTGGTGCTAGCATACTCATTATAGTTGCTCAAAGTCTAGAGGAGTGAGATACGTGGCACCACCTCGATTGGGAGAGTCGGTGAGTTGTTACGTGACCTTATCCTCGGGATCCCAAAGGCACAACAGCAATCCCTCGTTATCAGATTTGATATCCCTGTTTAAAGACATGCATTTCATTACGATGTTATTGAGTTCATTATTGTATTGAAAGCATGTTTGTTACTTGTATTACTTGTTATGTTGCTTTTACTGGGAATGTCGTTCTCACCGGTTATCCGGCTGTTGCTTTGTTTTGTATGTGTACTTGGCAACAGGTGGGGCAGGAACAAGTCAGAAGAGGCATGGTTAGATTCGAGGGCAAGTAGTAGGAGTGAGACTCGGTTTAGAAGTCGAAGTAGCATGTTTATCTAGTTTAAGATTGAAGCATGTTAGAACTCGAACTTGATATGTTTTGTTATTCGAATTAGTTTGTATTCGGATTGTAATCTGAAATCGAAGTATGTTGTTGTTGTATCGATTTAGACTTCTGGTTGTTTTTAGGGCTTCTGAAAGCATGACTTGTTATGGCATGTTTCCCTACACCCTGTTATTGCATATGTATTTGAAGGCATGTCGGACCAAGCGCGGAATTCTTTCTTTATTTTCTGCAGCCTGAGCATTTTCTGCCCAGGCCTTCCGCGCGCGGGCGAGGCGTTCCTCGCGCGCGCGCGAGGCCTCTGTTGGGCCTCTGAATTGTTTGCCCACGCGCGCGCGAGCTTGGTACCTCGCGCGGGCGCGAGCCTTTGGTTGGTCTCGGTTGTTGAAGCCCGCGCACGCGCGAGCTTGGTTCCTCGCGCGGGCGCACGGCGTTTAAAAAAAAAAAAAACTTTGAATTGTTTTACTCTTGGATTCTTGTTCGCTTAATTGTTGTTTAATCCGAGATTAGTGGTTTAGAATCGAGGTCTCACATTAAGTGGTATCAGAGCGTTAAGATTCTTGGTCGAACTAGAGTGAGCGGGGTAGATCGAGTCTGTGTGTAATGACTCCTCGCATGTGTTTGAATTATTTAATTGTGTACTTAATTCCATGCGAGCATGCTTTATTGTTTGAGCATTATTTGAATTACATGGTTGTGTGATTTAAATTAATAAAGCATGATCTACTTGAGATATAACTGTTTCTGTTCTCGACTGGTATTCGGTATTCCAAGCGGTTGTAAGGGCACTGATGGTAGCGATTGAGATATCTCGTGTGCTAACCTTTGATTATCAGATGGGTCTTCGTCGAGTGATAAACAAAAACACACCACCAGTTATCCCTGCGACTGAGCAAGCTAGCACTGAGGTTGATCAGTTGGATGCTTCAGCAACTCCTATGGAAACCTTGCTGAAGAGGTTTCAGTCGTTCAATCCGCCATTGTTGATGGGTTCAGAAAATCCAGTTGACTGTGAGAGTTGGTTGGATGATATGGATCAGTTGTTTGATTCCATTGACTACACAGATGACCGCCGAATCAGGTTAGTAATTCATCAGCTGCGTGGTGGTGCTAAGAGCTGGTGGATCATGACAAAGAAAGCATTTGAGAGTAGAGGTACAGAGGTTACTTGGACTCTTTTTAAATCTGAGTTTTATAAGCGGTTTTTCCCTATCTCGTATCGTAAGGATAAGGGAGAAGAGTTTGCAAATCTGAGGCAAGGGAATCTGAACATTGAAGAGTAAGTGGCTAAGTTCGATAGTCTGTTGCGTTTTGCACCGCTAATTGCCGGAGATGAAGAAGCTAAGGCAGATCAGTTCATCAACGGGTTGAACCCCGATGTCTTCACATTGGTTAACATCAACAGGCCTAGCAACTTTGCGGATGCCATGAATTACGCAAAGGGAGCAGAAGCAGGCTTGTGGAGGCAAAGAGGTAATCAGGGGGCACCTCAGCAGCAGAGGCAGTATCAGAACCAACCATCTCAGTACCAGAATCAGCCACCTCAACATCAGAACCAGCAGCAGAGGTATGAAGGTGGAAATAGTGGGGGAAACAAAAAGGATCAGTACAAGGCAAGAGGTAAACAGTTCAAGAGACAGGGGAACATTTCGTCCAGTTCCAGTGGTTCGAAGCAATTCGGTTCAGGACCGAGTTCTGGGTCGTCATCCTTGTACTGCAGCAAGTGTGGAGGAAGACACTCACCGGATCAGTGTGTGGAAGTCTTCGGCAATTGTAACACATGTCAGCAACCGGGACACTTCTCTAAAGTGTGCCCTCAACGTAATAGAGATAGAGCTCAGAGTGGGAGTTCGTCTAGACCTACAGCTCAGCCGGAGAGGCAGTCGTCTGCAGTGCACTCTTTCCAACCCCAGCAACAGCAGAACAGACAGGGAGGTAGCTCTAGTGCAAATCAGCCTCCGAGACAGCAAGCACAAGTCTTTTCATTGACAGAGGATCAGGCTCAGGCAGCACCTGACGATGTCATAGCAGGTAACTGTTCGATTTTCGGTCATTCTGCTCATGTCTTGATAGATACAGGTGCTTCCCATTCCTTTATCTCTGAGAAATATGTGTTATTGCATGCTTTGCCAACTGAATTGTTGCCTACAGTAGTAGCTGTTACTTCACCTTTGGGTGGAGGAATTGTTTCTGTCCGACTAGTCAGGAACTGTGAATTTTGTTTCGAGGGGAATTTTTTAGAATTCGACTGTATTGTGCTTGGGTTGTCAGATTTTGATTGTATTGTTGGTATAGATGCTTTGACCAAGTACAGGGCAACAGTTGATTGTTTTCTGAAAGTTGTCAGGTTCAGACCTGAAAAGGCAGACGAGTGGAAATTCTTTGGTAAGGGTTCTCGATCTAGAATTCCTTTGATTTCAGTGTTATCTATGACTCGTTTGTTACAGAGAGGTGCAGAAGGATTTTTGGTTTATGCGGTTGATGTACTGAAATCTAGCCCAGCTTTGGTTGACTTACCAGTGGTTAGAGATTTTGCTAATGTGTTTCCGGAAGATGTTCCTGGATTGCCACCCATTCGAGAGGTTGAATTCAGCATTGACTTAGTGCCAGGTACTCAACCTATTTCAAAAGCTCCTTATCGTATGGCACTTGTTGAATTGAGAGAGTTGAAGGAGCAGCTTGAGGATTTGATTGCCAAGGGATACATCAGACCTAGTGTATCGCCTTGGGGTGCTCCTGTTCTATTCGTTCGGAAGAAGGATGGTTCTATGCGGCTCTGTATCAACTACCGTCAATTGAATCAGGCTACAGTTAAGAACAGGTATCCTTTACCCCGAATAGATGACTTGTTCGATCAACTGCAGGGTTCTTCTGTCTACTCTAAGATTGATCTGATGTCAGGCTACCATCAGCTGAGAGTGCGAGAGGAAGATGTTCCTAAGACCGTATTCAGAACGAGGTATGGTCACTTTGAGTTTATAGTCATGCCGTTCGGTTTGACTAAAGCTCCAGCTGTTTTTATGGGTTTGATGAACCGTATCTTTCAGCGTTATTTAGATGAGTTCGTCATTATTTTCATCGATGATATTCTTATCTACTCGAAGAACCGTACTGACCATGCAGAGCACTTGAGAATCGTCTTGCAGATTTTACGAGTTGAGCAGTTGTTTGCCAAGCTATCGAAATGCGAATTCTGGTTAGATCGAGTTGTCTTTCTCGGTCATATTATTTCTGAAGATGGGATTTCTGTCGATCCCAGCAAAATCGAAGCGGTTATGAATTGGCCTAGACCGACATCAGTACCTGAGATCCGAAGCTTCATGGGTTTAGCTGGTTATTACCATCATTTCATCGAGGGTTTCTCGTCTATTGCCAAGCCTATTACCCAGCTGACTCAGAAGAATGCGCCTTTTGTCTGGACTACAGATTGTGAGGCTAGCTTTGTTGATCTGAAGAGGAGACTGACCAGTGCTCCAATTCTTTCTATTCCGAAGGGTACTGGAGGTTTCACAGTGTATTGTGATGCTTCTAACCGAGGTTTGGGTTGTGTTCTTATGCAGCATAAGCATGTGATAGCGTATGCATCGAGGCAGCTAAAACCGCACGAGACTCGTTATCCTGTTCATGATCTTGAACTTCCAGCGATTGTATTTGCTTTGAAGATCTGGCGTCACTATCTTTATGGTGAGTCTTTCGAGATCTTTTCTGATCATAAGAGTCTTAAGTACTTGTTTTCACAGGCAGAGCTGAATATGAGACAGAGAAGATGGTTAGATCTGTTGAAGGATTTTGACTGTGAGATCAAGTATTATCCAGGGAAGTCGAATGCAGTTGCAGATGCCTTGAGCCGAAAGCTTTGTTCTTTATCTCTTTCAACTATCGGTGTTTCTCAGTTGGTCGATGATTGTTGCACTTCTGGTTTAGAGTTTGAAACAGATAGGGAGACTATCAGAGTGTTTGCTATTCAAGCCGAGCCGGAGTTGTTTGTTGCAATCAGAGAAGCACAGAAGTCTGAGCCGAGCATTCAGGTTTCAGTAGAGAAAGTCAGAACTGGGCATCAGTCAGAATTCCAGGTTAGAGATGACGTTTTGTTTGTGAATAACCGTATTGTTGTGCCTGATATTTCGGAGTTGAGACAGCGTATTCTCCGAGAGGCTCATTGCAGTCGGTTTAGCATTCATCCTGGAGGTCGTAAGATGTACAATGATCTAAAGAGTCAGTTCTGGTGGAAGAGAATGAAGAGCGACATCGCGAGGTTTGTGTCACGGTGTTTGAACTGTCAGCAAGTGAAAGCAGAGCGGAAGCGACCAGGTGGTCTATTGCACAGCTTATCTGTTCCGGATTGGAAATGGGATCACATTTCTATGGATTTCATCACGAAGCTACCACGATCCGTTCGAGGATGCGATGCCATTTGGGTAGTAATCGACCGATTGACAAAGTCAGCTTGCTTTATTCCTTACAGGATGACGTATCGTCATGATCAGATGACTGAGCTTTATGTTAGCAATGTTGTGAGATTGCATGGGGTGCCGAAGTCGATCGTTTCAGACAGAGACCCGAGATTCACTTCGCACTTCTGGCATAGTTTGCAAGAGGCGCTTGGTACTCGATTGCATCTGAGTACAGCTTATCATCCTCAGACAGCTGGACAGTCAGAGCGGACTATCCAGACGTTGGAGGATATGCTGCGAGCGGTAGTGCTAGACTTTGGTACTAGTTGGCAGGATTCTTTGCCTCTTGTCGAGTTTTCTTACAACAACAGCTTCCAAGCGAGTATCGGTATGGCGCCTTTTGAGGCATTATATGGTAAGAAATGCCGATCTCCGTTGTTTTGGGATGATTTATCTGAGTCACCAGATTTGGGGCCGGATATGCTTCGAGTTATGGCAGAACAGGTTAAGGTCATTCAGACCAGAATGAAGACAGCTCAAGATAGACAAGCAAAGTATGCGAATGTTAGACGTCGACCTCTGAGTTTTGAGAAGGGAGACCGTGTATTCCTTAAGATTTCTCCGTTCAGAGGCACCGTCAGATTCGGTAAGAGAGGAAAGTTATCTCCGAGATTCATCGGTCCGTACGAGATTCTCGAGAAGATAGGCGATCTTGCCTACAGACTTGCACTTCCTCCGTCTTTATCTGGTATTCACGACGTTTTTCACGTCTCTATGCTGCGAAAGTATCATCCAGATCCTTCTCATATCCTTCAGCCTGACGAAGCCGAGTTAGACGAGACTCTGAGCTATTTTGAGCGACCGATTCAGATCCTTGATCGGAAAGAAAAGCAACTCAGGACCAAGTTGATTCCGTTAGTGAAGGTGCAGTGGAGCCGTCACGGTGTTGAGGAAGCGACTTGGGAGACAGAGTCTGACATGAGACAGCGTTTTCCAGAGCTATTCGGATGACGTGAGTTCTTCTTACTGTCTTTAGTTCTTTATTCTATCTTTGAGTTGTGGTTCTCGTTGATTTCGAGGACGAAATCTCTTCTTAGTGGGGGAGAATTGTGACGCCCCGTTTTTATCTTAAATGAGTTTATTTGAGTTAATCGGAGATTGCAGAGTTCACGAGCCAACTTGATTTTGATCAGGGTCCTTTTTGCAAATTTTGGAAATTTCAGGGACTAAAACGCAAATAATGGATTTGTTATATTATCTACTCAACTTTTGACTTTTCTCATTCATCCTTCTCCTTCCTTAGCCGGCTCCTCCTCCATTGAAATGCCCCATATCCTTTTCAAGCTTTTGGATTTCCGTCCGAGCTCGATCCGGCCGTTAGAAATTATTTCTGAAGACAGTTTAGCGATCACTGCAGCGAGAGCTCCGTTATACCGTAAGTTTTTCAACGATCAGATACATTCTAGTTTTTGGATGTTGTTAGAATCGATTTAGATTCGAGTATGTTGTTCTCTACAGAGTTCTGATCGTTTATTATCTGTCAGTTTTGAAATAGAGCGACGTTCGGATTTGTTATGATTTTTGGAAGCCATTTTCGAAAATCATGGTTTTGAGATTTGTTGGGTTTGTCTTGTTGTTGTTGTATTAGCATTGAATTGAGTTGTTATCAGTATTGAACTGCGGTCTGCGTTGCCGGTTGTTCAGTTATAGCCGTTATGCCGTCGGTTTGAGTTTTTGGAGATTTTGAACCGTTTTTGAGTTTGAACTTGGCTTGTAAGTTGATCGTGGTTATTGATCAATCATCTCTTGTATCTGAACAGATTCGTTCGGAGTTGTCAAGCCCAGAGTTAGCAGCTGTTTGATCGTTTCAGAGAATTGGACGAAGAACGGTATAAAGAGTTTTCCTTGAACCGTTGCCTTGTTGTTGTTAGATTGTGTAGTTGTTTATACAATCTTTTTTGTAACTTATCCAGAGTTGGAGCTACTGCATTGAAAGGTAAAAGCAGTCATCGTAGCGGGATAGCATACTCGGGACTGTGGTTCTCGAGTTTTCCCTTTTGAAATCTCATACTTGCATCTACACTTGTTCTAGCATGAGGAACTTGTGTATTGTTTGATTGTATTGGTTTTGTTAAAAGGATTATGTTTTATGTTTCTGTTATGCATTCATCTTGAGCCAATCTTGTTTCAGCGGGCAGAACCATCCTTTTTGTTTAGACGTTTGGGAACTATGATTGAGTGGCCCAGTTCGTAGTCTTTTCGTCTGGTGCTAGCATACTCATTATAGTTGCTCAAAGTCTAGAGGAGTGAGATACGTGGCACCACCTCGATTGGGAGAGTCGGTGAGTTGTTACGTGATCTTATCCTCGGGATCCCAAAGGCACAGCAGCAATCCCTCGTTATCAGATTTGATATCCCTGTTTAAAGACATGCATTTCATTACGATGTTATTGAGTTCGTTATTGTATTGAAAGCATGTTTGTTACTTGTATTACTTGTTATGTTGCTTTTACTAGGAATGTCGTTCTCACCGGTTATCCGGCTGTTGCTTTGTTTTGTATGTGTACTTGGCAACAGGTGGGGCAGGAACAAGTCAGAAGAGGCATGGTTAGCTTCGAGGGCAAGTAGTAGGAGTGAGACTCGGTTTAGAAGTCGAAGTAGCATGTTTATCTAGTTTAAGATTGAAGCATGTTAGAACTCGAACTTGATATGTTTTGTTATTCGAATTAGTTTGTATTCGGATTGTAATCTGAAATCGAAGTATGTTGTTGTCGTATCGATTTAGACTTCTGGTTGTTTTTAGGCATTCTGAAAGCATGACTTGTTATGGCATGTTTCCCTACACCCTGTTATTGCATATGTATTTGAAGGCATGTCGGACCAAGCGCGGAATCCTTTCTTTATTTTCTGCAGCCTGAGCATTTTCTGCCCAGGTCTTTCGCGCGCACGCGAGGCCTCTGTTGGGCCTCTGAATTGTTTTCCCACGCGCGCGCGAGCTTGGTACCTCGCGCGGGCGCGAGCCTTTTTTTGGTCTCGGTTGTTGAAGCCCGCGCACGCGCGAGCTTGGTTCCTCGCGCGGGCGCGCGGCGTTTAAAAAAAAAAAAAAACTTTGAATTGTTTTACTCTTGGATTCTTGTTCGCTTAATTGTTGTTTAATCCGAGATTAGTGGTTTAGAATCGAGGTCTCACAACAAGAACTCCAACTCTGAGTTCGTTCTTTGCCTCACTGAGGACACACCTTAGCAAAATGTCCTGGCAGCTGACAGATATTGCAGTTCCCAAAAACTCCTATACACTGCTCTTGGGAGTTACTACCTCCACACTTGTTTCAGAAAAAATATGAAAATCCAGAACTCTGTCATGAACCGAACTTCTTGGAGCCACTGGAGCTAGAAGAACTATTCCCTAGCTTCTTGAACTATTTCCCTTTTGCTCTGAAATGATTCTTTCTGTTACCTCCACTGCTTTCCCCTTCAGACCTCTATGGTTGGTTTTGATACTGCGATGGCTTATTCTGATACTGAGATGGTTGATTCTGAGATTGTCTCAGCTGCTGAGGCACAAACGAAGCTCCTCTCTGTCTCAACAAACCTGTTTCAGCTCCTTTTGCATGATTCATGGCATCTGCAAAATTATTAGGCCTAGCAGTGTTTACCAACGTGAAGATATCGGGGTTCAAGCCAATAATGAACTGGTCAGCTTTTGCTTCTTTGTTTTCGGCAAAGTGCGGTGAAAACTTCAGCAATCTATCAAAATTAGACACATACACTTAAATGTTCATGTTCCCTTGCCTCAGAGTGGAAAACTCAGCACACTTGTACTTCCTATAAGACATTGGAAAGAAACGCTTAAAGAATTCTTTCTTGAACAAACTCCATGAGACAACTGTACCTCGATTCTCAAGAGCCCTTTTCATCGAAATCCACCAGCTCTTAGCAACACCATGCAGCTGATGAATCACTAACCTGATTCGGCAGTCATCTGAATAGTTGAGAGAATCGAACAACTGATCTATGTCCTCTAGGCAACTCTCAAAGTCAATAGCATTCTCAGAACATTTCAAGGATGGCGGATTAAACGACTGAAACCTCTTCAGTAAGATTTCCATAGTTGTGGCTTCCATCTGATCAGTTTCGGTACTATCTTGTTCGTTCGGAGGAGTAACTGGCGGTGGGTTTATGTTAATTACTCAACGAGGACCCATATGATAATCAAAGGGTTAGGACACAAGATATCTCAATCTCTACAATTTCGTTCCCTTCAACCCCTTAGGAATTTGGATACAAGTCGATAAACAAACAGTTATATCTCAAGTAGTCCATGTTTTATAAATTAAATCACATAGTCGTATAATTCAAATAATTCTCAAATAATAAAGCATGCTCGCATGGAATTAAAAAAAAAACAAATAAATAACCCGATCACATGCGAGAAGCCAATACAAGCGGACTCGATCTACCCCGCTCACTTCTAGTTCAACCAAGAACTTATCGCTCTGATACCACTTAATGTGAGACCTCGATTCTAAATATCTAAACTCGGATTAAACAATAATTAAGCATACAAGATCCAAGATTGAAAGATAATAATATTTTTTTTCCATGCAAAGGGGCCTCGCTCGAGCGGTAAGATCTTGCCGCTCGAGCAAGAAAAACTCTGCCCGCCTTATTGTAGACCGCTCTCTCTATCGTTGAAATTCAACCGATCGAGCAGGCAAAACTCTGAAAAACAGAGAATAGGCTACAGACACTCTCGCTCGATCAGTCAAACTCTACCGATCGAGCGAGGGCAACTCTGAACCAATTTCCAAAAATAAACTCACCAACTAAAACTTCATAATACCATTAAATACATAATGAAGTGCAAAATACATGCAACAACAGCATACAAACCTCAATACTCGCATAATTGATGTGTCCATATTTTCTTATGTTTAGTTGAAATAATTTGTTATAATTCGATGCATTTTGAATGATAAATTTGGTTTTATATTTCCTAATGTATTTTGTGGTTTGATTTAGGAATGATCTAGTAAAATGGTTGAATTTACAACAAATATGGAAAAAGCATCTGCATGCTTGAAGAAGAAGAGAAGACTTTTGCATGGGAATTGAAGGAGAGCATTTGATCTTGAGAAAGGAAGAAGATTGGAGCAGCTACGTGATTGCATTTGTGGTTTTCTCTAGCAATAAGCGCTGTTGGGGAGTGTGTTGCTATTGGGGAGTGCGTCGCGCATGGAAAGAATTGGTCTGCGAAAGGTGCTGTGCGAGTGAAAAATTGAAGCAGAATTTTGGGCCGCTCGATCCGCAGACTTCAGCCGATCGAGCTGCTACAATAAATATGAAAATAGTAAGGCATGGAATTTTAGCTCGCTCGATCAGTCAATCTTTACGATCGAACGAGACGGGCTGTTCGAGAATAAATCTTTAAATTAGGAATTTTTATTTTTAAGGACTTTAGCCTTAATTAAAATATATATTTTTGAATTTTAGAGTCCTTGGGGGATTCTGAATACTTTTCGGACGATATAAGGCAGGAGAACTCTCTTGGCGGCTAGGTTTCTTCTCTCTTTTCTTAGATTTAATTTTTCTTTAACGAATTTTTCTGTAGAATTCATGAATATTCTTGGCTAAGTTTTAGAACTTGATTGAGGAAGACGAACCCTTGATTTAGTTTATTCATGAGATTTTGATTTTTAATGTTTGATTATTATTGAGTATCAAAAGTTGTTTCGGATTGATTGTTATGCTTGCGTATGAGATTTTCGGATTGGCCATTTTAGGATTTCATTAAACAATCTACTTTTAAATTAGAATTGAAATTCGTAATTTTTTAACCCATCTAATTTGTAAAGCAACTGCGTTTAATATTTTCCGCTGGTGAATTTGTTAAATCGTGGGAACAACAATTGCCTAGATTAAATACAATCGTTGGTATTTTTGTTATCTAGATTCATCAGTTTTACACATGTGAATGCTACCTTAAATTTAAATCTAGATCGCTGGTATCTTGATTGATTTATTGGTAAGGTTAATCTAGAACGCTTGTGTCTAATTAAATAAGATTAAGGTGAAACAAAAATTTAATTTTCAATGATGAATATTTGATAGGATTAATTATTTTTATGTAATCGATGATTGAATGAATGATATCAAGGGTCTAGTCGACCGATACCAAGGCTTGTTTCTCATTGATTTCTTCGTCATAATTTTAATCTTGCATGTTAGTGATAAACTTGAATTTTAATTTGCTTAAATTTTCAGTAGTTAATCTCAAAAGTTCAAAACCCCATTTCTTTTATTTTAGAACACATTAAATTTTCTTTTTCTCGTGGGAACGATCCCTACTTTCACTACTGCATATCTTATTTATCTGAGTTGAGTCGGGTATTTTGGGTGTGACACTATTAAGCACTACCAATGATCGATACAACATAATCAACGAAGTTTGAGTCTAAACAAGTTCCAAAATATAACTAGATTGACATGATGTTAGACTTCTAAACCGAGTCCCACTTCTATACCTTTATCTCGATGCTAACCAAGTCTCCTCTGAATCGATCCTGCCCCACCTGTTTCCAAGTACACGTAAAAAACAAAGCAACAGCCGGATAAATCCGATGAGAATGATATTCTCAGTAAAAGAAACATAACATGCAATAACATGTAATATCTCAATAACATGAAATAAAGACAACATATTCAATGCTAAAACGAATGAAATGCATGTCTTTAAAAACGGGATATCAACTATGATAATCAAGGAATTTCTGCTATTCTTTTGGGATCCCAAGGATGAGATCACGTAATAACTCACCGACTCTCCCGATCAAGGTTGTATCACGTATCTCCATCCTCTAGACTTTGGTGCGACTACAAAGAGTATACTGACACTAGGTGAACTTCTACAACCCAGGCCACTCACAATATAGCCCCCAAAACGTCTAAACAAAAAGGGTTGTACAGCCCGCTGAAATCAAAGATTTAGGCTCGAGATGAATGCATATAGAAAACACAAGACATTAAATCATAATTCAATTAATAACAAGAATTCAATCACAAAATACAAGTTCCCCATTCTAGAACAAATATTGATGCAAGTATGAGATTTAAGGGAAACTCAAGAACCATCTGTCTTGAGTGTTCTATCCCGCTTAAATGATGACTGCTTGTACCTTTCTCATTCAAATAGCTCCAACTCTGGATACGCTACAAAAAGAGGTTATATCAAAATCCATACAACCACTAAAACAAACTTCAAGTTAAACTCTTTACCGCTCTTCGTCTAACTCTTCGACGATCGATTTCTGCTAACTCTGGGCTCAACAAACTTCAAAAAAATATGTACGGAGGCAAAAGAAGATCAACAACGACAATCAAACCCAACTGCCCATGGTTCAACCATTCAAACGAATCAAAACCCTAAACTCAAATCGGCGGCATAACGACTATAAACTGATCAAACCGGAAACACAGACAGCAGTATGGCATTGCAATCAACTAAAACCAATATAAAAACAACAAAAACAAAACCAATCCAACAAATCTCAAAATCCCCATTTTCGAAATATGCTACAAAAATCATAAAAATTCCGAACGACGTTCTTTTTCCGATCCGACTGAGAATAATCGATAAGAACTATCTCAAAAACATCATAACCAAAACTCAATTGATTCTAACAACATCCGAAAATAGAATTATAGCTGATCGGAGAAAAATTTACTATAGAAAAAAGCTCTCACTGTCGGGATCGCTAAATTGACTTCGGATTAAAGTTCTACTGGATGGATCGACCGAAAACCGAAGAAGAAAAGCTTGAAGAAACGTTGGAAGCACAACAATAGAGGGAAGGCGTTTTGGAGGAGATGGAGGAGAATGAAGACTATTCAAAGGACCTAAGTTATTATAACAAATCCCCTATTTGAATTTTAGTCCTTGAAATTTCCAAAAATTTCAAAATAGACCCTGATCAAAATCAAATTGGCTCTTGAATTCTATAATCTCCGATTATCTCAAATAAACTCAATTAAGATAAATTTGGGGCGTTACAGTATCTGCTGCTGTTGAGGTACAAACTGATTTCCTCGCTGTCTCATCAAACCTTCTTTAGCTCCCTTAGCCTCATTCATAGCATCTGCAAAGTTATTAGGCCTACCTGTGTTTACCAAAACAAAGATATTGGGATTCAGGCCGTTTATGAACTGATCGGCTTTGGATTTCTCGTTCTCAGCAATGTGCGGTGCGAACCTCAACAAGCTATCAAATTTAGTAACATATTCCTCGATATTTAAATTCCCCTATCGCAGATTCGCAAACTCGGCTCCCTTATATTTTCTGTACAAAACTGGGAAAAACCTCTTATAAAACTCCGTTTTGAACAGATTCCAGGTAATGGCCGTACCTCAATTCTCAATGGCTCTCTTTGTCGTGATCCACCATTTTTTATCAACTCCCTGTAACTGATGAATAAATAACCTGGTTTGGCGGTCATCGGTATAGTTGAGACAGTCGAATAACCGATCTATGTCGTCTAACCAACTCTCACAGTCAACTGTATTTTCCATACCCTTCAAAGTCGGTGGTCGGAAAGATTGTAACCTCTTCAGTAAGGTTTCCATTGGTATTGTTGTGGCATCCATTTGATCAGTTTCAGTACTAGCCTGTTCATTCGGAGGAGTTACTGCCGGTTGGTTCCTGTTAATCACTCGTCGAGGGCCCATCTGATAATCAAAGGATAAGGACACAATATCTCAATCTTATCAATTCAGTGTCCAAAAACCTCTGATCTGCTTACTCATGCAGTTTCGATGGAATTCGGATTTGATAGGAAATAAATGCAGTTCGTATCTCAAATAATACATGCTTTATAAATTAAATCAAAAAATCATGTAATTCAATTAATTTACAATAATAAAGCATGCTCACATGGAATTTAAATGATCAACTTAAATCATTCAATCACATGCAAGAATTCGAATCATGCGGACTCAATCTACCCCGCTCGCTTCTAATAAAATCCAGAAACTTATCGCTCTAATACCACTTAATGTGAGGACCTCGGTTCTAATCATCTAATCAAGAATAAATCAAAAAATCATCGACAGAGAGTTAAGAGATTAACAAGAATTATTTTTTGAAATCATGCACGGACCCCGTGCACCCTCCGTGCCCGGGTCCGTGCACCCTCCGTGCCTGGGTCCGTGCATTAAGCTGTAGCCAAAAGGATTGAGACTACAAATATACACGGACCCCGTGCACACCTCTGTGCTTGGGTCTGTGCACACAAAATTCACTAAAAGTCCAACTCTCTATTTTCTGCACGGAACCCGCGCACCTCTGTGCCCGGGTCCGTGCCCAACTTTTCAAAAACATCAAGTTACTGCCTCCAACCTTGTTCACATGGACCCGTTCACGGATGCATGTCCGGGGTCCGTGAATGAAAAAAATCTGAGTATTCAAAAATGTGAGGGTACACGTACCCCTACACGGACGTAGACATGGGGTCCGCGCCATGCAAATTTTTAGAAAAATAACAAAGGCATCAGGTTATACAAAATCCAACCACCACTCCAAATCTCTATAATAATATGCTTAAATTCATCCAACATGCATAATACAGTGCAATACAGATCTAGAGTTGTACAACATTCAACTAGTAGAACATGCTTCGGTTCTAGGTTATACAATACAAACTCATGACAAGTTTGAAACATATTTCGGCTTCTAAAACACCAAGTCCTCACTCTAATGTCTCAACCCATCTAGACACGCGATCTCTGGCTCGGTCCTGCCCCACCTGTTGTCAAGTACATATACAAAAACAAGACAACAACCAGATAAATAGGTGAGAATAAATCCCAGTAAAAGAGACATAAGAAATAAACAAATATCATATATCAATTTCATGATATAAAGTACATGCAATGCATGTTTCGTGAGTTTCTTCTATTATAGAGATTCGTATCCGATCTCGACATCAAGATTCGTATCCGAACTTGATACAATTATCCAAATTCCTCGTAGTTTGTATCTGACTCGAGTTATAGATGTGTGAATGCCATATGAACACTATGATCACATTCTCAAACCAAAACATATAAACATATAAGTATGTGGTTTTTTTGTAACTCGAAGATTTTCTATCTCGAGTTCAATCCCCTATTCAATTAATATCAGCTTTCACCTTTCTAAATCAAAGCTCCAAATCCTGGAAACAAAAGATAACTTATTTCAAAATCTATTCGAACTCAATCAATCGTCAATAAGGAATACGATACTATACCGTCTTCAATTCTCTTTCAATCCAAATTCTGCAACTCCGAGTTCAACGACCTTCAACTCAACCTGTACGAAAGTAATAGAGGCTTGAGATTAGTGATCAACTCAATCGAAAACTCGGTTTAAGCAATACACTTTGTTTGGTATTCTCAATAACTCAAACCGGCGGCATAACGGCTAAAAACTGAATAACCGGCGGCAATACATGGAATACAAGTAGTCAAGTAGTTGCTCATGCAAATCTCGATCAAACAATACAATTGCTGAAAATTGAACGACGACATTTTAAAGTTACCAGTGATGCAAAGAGTATCTGGATCTGCCTCCTCAGATTGCATCACAAAAACTCGTCTAGTGGTATTCTTCTTCCTTTGACAGTTCACAAAGATGTGTCCCGGATCCTTGCAATGGTAACACACGTTTGAACCAATCAGACACTGGCCCTTGTGTGTTCTCTGACACGTCTGGCACAAGGGTAATCCTCCAGCATTCGGGGAGCCCGCCCATTGCTGCTGTTGTTTCTATGGATTTGGGCCCTTAGAAGACCCAGTAAATGCCTTTTTCGGTAGCTGTTGCAAAGGCTGATGCCCAGATAGTTGATGGAGCTATCTCTTCTTCTAGCAGTCGGCTTGCATTTCTTTTCTTCCTTTCTCAGATCAGAAAGCTCTCCTGACTGCTGCCTTGTATGTAGTCACATCCACCATGTAGACATTGTGCTTAATTTCGGAACTCAGACCATCTGTGAAATGCCGCAATTTCTCTTTCTCATCTCCTGCAATCAGGGATACAAAGTGACATCCCCTCTCAAACTGCTTCACAAACTCACCAACATACCTGTCTCCCCGGTAGAGACTCATAAAATCGCAAACCAGCTGCCCGCGGACATCCTCAGTGTAATATTTTTCATAGAATGTCTTCATAAAATCCTCCCACATTAACCTAGCTTGATCTATGCCAACCACTACGCCCTCCCACCAGAGGGTAGTGATAACTGCATTTTGTATGCATTATTTTGTGTTATTTTTATATTTAATTTACATGCATTCATATTGTTTTGTTGTATTTTTATGTGTTTTATTTATGATTTAATTATTGTTTGTGCATTTCACTCCCCGGGTTAATTTTATAGGAATTTTGAGATGCATTAAGGAAATCGTGACCAAGCACTCGCGCTGGTGCGAGGAATTCTTGCGCTCGTGCTCGAGACCCAATTCCAGAAGGAGGAAATCGTGACCAAGCACTCGCGCTGGTGCGAGGAATTCTTGCGCTCGTGCTCGAGACCCAATTCAAGAAGGAGGAAATCGTGACCAAGCACTTGCGCTCGTGCACAAGACCCAATTCCAGTAGGAGGCCATTCCGTGCATGCTCGAGTTGAACATTTATGCGCACAAGCGCGCGATGAGAATTCCAGTAGCTTTCCAATTTTTATGCTCTAGTGCAGGATATTTTTAAGCTAGTGCGCGAGTTCGGAAGTGTTTTGAGTCTGGAGAGTTTATTTTTGCGTAAGGAATTAATTATTTATGGGATCGGGACCATATAGATAGAAAATATATCACACTTTGAAGGGTTCCGGACGTGTTCTATCTGAAGACAGAGGCAGCTAGCGGCTAATATACATTCGGAGTGAAGATTTTCTTCATTCTTCTTATTCTTTTCTTAGTTTTGATTTTTGGTTCATGTTTTGGATTGAAAGACTTGAGTTTAGACTATGTTTGATTTAGAGTATTCGTTTTCTTTCGATCAAGGCCACGTGATTGGGCCGAACAAATTTATGTTGAGGACTTCAATGTTTTTTTTGGATTTTCAAATTTTATTTTAATATTATTGATTTTTGGATTTTAATTTGTCTTGTGAATGATCTGGTCAATTGTTTGCTTGCATGTTAATTGATTCCGAGTCGAAAGGTTAGGAATTGATTTTGATCACTCCAATAATCAACACAAGGTTAAATTGACTAGAAATAGTATTGATTTCATTTTGCGGCTTTGAGTGAAAAACTGAATTTTCACAATTTTTTAATGCGTTTGAATTTGATTATAATTAATTAGAAATAATTAATCCGTCAATATTTGAATAGGTTTAAATGTTCTAAAAATAGACTGTTAAATAATTTAGAAGAATTCATCGTAAGTTAAGATTTAATCGGGATCCTGAATTTACTACTTTTTGCATGATTTGTTCGGTACCTACGTGTGTCCTTGATCGAATTTCTCTTCATTGAATCAACCCTTAAAATTCTTGTTGAGTTTTATTTTAATTCACTTTATTGATAATTTTAATTGTTAGTTAATATTCAAAAATCACTTTTATTTCTTAGTCTAGATTAAGGTAAAATAATTATATTTTAGTAGTTACAACATATCAGTCTCTGAGGGTTCGATACTTGGACTTAACTTCACTTACTATTACTTGACCTAGTATACTTGTTAGTAGACACCGAAATGAGCGGTCAGGTAACATCGTCCTTCAGCATATAGATCGCACACCTCACTCTATCCGCGTCAGTGAGTCCCATATATTCATAGATAGGCTCCAACGAATGTATCCATCCCTCAGCAATGAATGGATCACTAGTGCCACAGAACTCTTTTGGTCCCTGTTTGCGTAACCGTTCAGTTATATCCTCCTCGTGAGACTTCTTGGACTGCGCTGTATGATGCTCAAGAAGTCTAGTAATCCCGGCTAGCATATCCACACTAGCCCTCTCATATGGTGTGAGCTGAGGTGGTGGGCGTGCATTACCATGAGTTCTGTCTCCCTACCTATTGGCTTCCTCGGTGTTAGTATGACGTGTATCTCATCTTGGAGGCATACTGCAATTCCCATAAATTTCTTACGTAACCCCCATGAATAATTAAGCATTTTATTTTAAAACTTTCATACTTAAAATTTTCATAACATAAAATTCTCATAACATAAATCATGTGCCCCCTACATAAAACATAACTTAAAACATTTAAAACCCACAGACTGGAATTGCGGCTTCTGAGCTTCACGTAGCAGACTAGTCATCCTCCAGGACTATGCTTTGATACCAATTGAAACGACCCTAAACTCTCTAGAATTTTTTTTAAAAATACTTTATTTTATTTCTTTAAAATATTTGCTATATATATATATTCCCAGACATATATATATATACTATACTTAAATTAGTTCTCCATAAAACATAATATATTAAAACTTTATAATATTTATACTTAAAATAGTCTTAACATTAACATAAAATAACTTACATAAAATATATTTACAAGCAATTTAATTAAATAATTAAACATGCATAAAAATCCATTCAATTTAAACTTAAATCCAATAATTTAAAATCCATGCATATGTAAACACTTTTCCAAAAATCATCTAACCATGCAACTGAATAAAATACTATCATATGCGGAAAATAACATAATGTTTAATTATCACAAAACTGCAAAACATAAGCTGAGCAGAAGGTCATGGGCGAACTAACTACATGGACGCTCAGACGTCCTCACTGCCAGTCGGGGCATTATGCTCATCATCAATATTATGCTCACCTGCACCCATTAGATTTAGTGAGCCTAGAGCCCCAAAACGTTCTATCCGTACATAATAATATGAAGTCACATGCGCTTATCGTATTAATATCATAATATATGTATGCATGCATGCTCATAAAACTTATTCGTAAACAATTAACCATAATCATAATCTTATTTTTAATCATAAGCATAACATAAATCTTAAATCATCATAAGACATCACATAATCATAAATCTTTCTATGCAGGTTGTATCCATGAATGTAGCTCTTAAACATGAGCGATTGATCAATTTGAGAACCAACGTACGTGGCGGTGGAATCTTCACCTCTATGCCGGTAGTATAACTACCTCTGTGACGGTGGTAAATTACCTCTGTGCCGTCACTGCAACAACCTGCAAGCAGGTTGAATTCGTGACTCTTAATCATAACTGTGTTGTCACACCACTTCAACTTCCATTAAAATATTCTTTTCTTAACCGTCCTTAATCATAAATAAAATAATCTTTCATTCATACATGAACTTAAAATAAAATCTTTATAATCTCATCATTTCATAAAAATTTGTCTGTAATATGTATTTAATTATTTTTAATAAAATTTATACTAATACATAAAAAGACATGCATAAATTAAATATATATTCATGGACCATTAAATTTACATGGGTTCGTACGAGCTGCTGACCCCTTAGACTTAAGCCCATAGACTCTTAGATTAGTCCTTAATTTATTTAATTTAAGCCCAAAGCCTATACTATGCCCAATTACTTAATTTAACCTATTAATTCTCACTGGCCCATTTATTTCTAGTCTGGCCCATATAAGACTTAGCCCAGTATAACTTAGCCTAAAAATTGTCATGGGTCACTGGGCCCATGAAAAATTAATGGACTAATTTAAATATTAAATTCAATCCCAAAAACAATTTTCATAAGGTTCAAACCCATGAAAATTTAATTAATCACTTAATTTCTAATTAAAATATCCAAACCCGAAATAACTTAACCTGGACCCATATACACATGACATGACCCTAAAACACATCGACCCGACCCGATGTGACCCTGACCGAACCCACTGCCTGTTGCCCTAACCTGCTCGAAACCCTAACACCTTCTCTCTTCACGCGCAGAAAACTGGGCGGCCGTTTAAGGGCTTCGACCGCCTAGCTCCGGCCACCACCGACCGGAGAACCACCAAAACCAACTTCCTCAAGGTCTGGAAGTTCTAATCCCACCAGAACCAGGCCCTAACTCACCCTATGGACCAAGAACGAGCAATTTTTCTGAAACCGCTCAACCTGCTCCAAATCTGTCTTCTATGGTGCACCCAGCCTAAACCAGCGATTAAGATACATGAACCACCATCCAACCACGACCCTAAGGACCATAACTCAGCCCTCAACCCCTTGTTCAGCCCCTCGAATGATCACATGGCAGAAACACAAGACAAAATCATCAACATGTCCAAAAACTTAAATAACATGCATTAAAACGTGAGAAAACCAGAACACCAATCAAATAATCTGTAAACACATGTTTAGATCTTGTAAAAACAATGAATATATGATCAAATGGGGGTCAAGGAAAGGAATATAATGTGTCTTTTTCGAATATTTCAATCAAAAATGCGATACCGATGCATATTGGGTTGTCCGGGACGAACGGGTCTTCAATTCTCCAAAAAAAATTTCTCAAAACGTGCAAGTGTGTTCTTGGTGTGGTGTGAGTGTTGGCTGCTGAGTGAGGATGAAGAGGATGGGTTTTAATGTGAATAATGAGACAAATAATGGAACCGATCATGATATTAGTTGGTATACCAAATGGGCCATGTTTTGCTTAAATAATTAGAACATTTTAGTCACATCTAGGCCCAAAAATAATCTGATAAAAATAATGAATTTTCAGAATAATTAAGGCCCTATATTTAAAAGTGGAATAAAATTCCTTAAAATGACTCATTTTAGCAAAAATCGGGCTTCTACACACACACACACACACACATATATATATATATATATATATGTTTGTAATTATCAAAACTCTTATTTTATAAAAATAAAAACTTAAAATAATAATTAATGACCCATGAAATCTCAATAAAATATTTTGGGTGAAAAATCTCTATCTCGTTCGTCAGCGGTTCCGTCTACGCGATCGAAAAATACATTTCTCAAATAAATTCATATATTTCATAATAACGGGTTAAATGTTAAAATAAAGTTTTAATTCATGCACATAAATCACATAATTCACATAATAGCACATAAAATCATTTAACCCCTTTTTAACTTATTTTTAAATCATTAAATCCCCTAATTACGCATGCGGGTTTACGTAAGAGAATTTCTGGGCATTACAACTTATAATTATTTTTGAACTGTTTTTTATACTGTTTATCTCTTAAATTCTTAGAAAGAGTTCACATGTTTCGTAATGTAGTAATCCGTATCCGGAATTAATGATTAATGAATAATTAATCAAGTGATCATGTTAGATTAAGTAAAACATGATTAAGGGATTTCCAAAAGGGTCTGAGGAATTCAAAAATGGATTCAGAACACATGAAATAGCCGAAAAGGGTTCCTAGTCTTCGGATATATAGGAGGCTCCGAACAAGGTTAGGAGGGTCCGAACCAGGAACAGAGCCAAGATCAGAAGCTCTGATGAGTTCGGAGGCTCCGAACTCAAATCGGAGGCTCCGATCAGTTGCAGGGTCAGCTATCCAAATATTACGTAATTCATGACGTCACTGAGGGGACTTTGGACTCTTCGAAGGGGGATTGGAGGCTCCAAACAACTGCCGGAAGGCGTCTTGTAGAAGCTAGACATATGTTTGGCCGAGAGGGTTCAGACGTAGGGATCGGACGCTCCAATCAGGATCGAAGGCTCCAAACATGAGATCGAATGCTCCGATCGCAGTCTATAAATAGAGGTGCCAAGCTCATTTGTGAAGTGAACCTTTCCTCTTTCTTCTCCCTTCTTCTAGCTAGTTTTAGGATTTTTAGGCGTCCTACTGAAGGGCTAGAAGTGGCAAGGCGCTACGAGACTAGTAGAGGAGCTGTGTCCATGTTTTGAGACTATCGCCATCAACGGGCTGACGACGGACGAAGGTATAGCTTTGGCTTCCTAAAAATATTTACGAGTATGCTATAGCTTATTTAAGGCTTTTAGAGCATAAATAATGATGCATGAATATTTTGCATTGTAGAGCTGATGATAAACTTGGAACTTAGAGTGAGATTCTAGGACTGCCTTTAGTAATATACGTATGTATTGACTGAGATAGCTGGCATGATATATGATATATTTGTTGCATGAGTATGTGCTATGTGTTTTACGATGTTTAACTGCTTTAGCACATGCATGTTTTTACACTGGACTGCATCTCGTATGATGTGAGTCATGACAGTTTTCATATGCAATGAGTTTCTCCTTAAGGATTTGGGTCAGATTTTGGGGAGGCTCAGCCCCTGGTTTTGTTATCACTAGGAGCGACCACGATAATGGAGTAGACACTATAGTGATAGGAGAATATACGAGTGTCCCGCAGACTACCTATCCAGCACGGTGCTGTATATTCATGGCGCCCTGAGCAGACTGTTTTACCCTAGTTTTAAAGTCATTTGTATGATGCATATATTTTATATATCATTGCTTTTGTACTGAGCGTAGTCACTGACATTCAGTGTTTTCTGTATGTCTGGACACCCCATTCGACGGGACAGGTACAGGTGCAGGTAGTGCGCCCAGCGACTTGGAGTAGTCGGTGACCAAGGAGGACAACAGGATTAGTATAGGTTTTATTGTTAAGATTTATTCTATTGGGTTGTTTATCGAATTTATTTACGCGGTTGTATTCTGTCGGTCAGCATTTATTTAAGTTTTCCGCAGCATATTTCTGATTAGTGTTAATTGCATGCTTAATTATGCCCTAGTTCTCTGATTGGCGGTGGATCTGGGTTGGGTCACTATATTTATTGCTATCAGAGCATGTGTATGCATTAGTTCGTGATATTTTTATGTTTATTTTGTGTGCATTCATATTATTTTTATGTATTTTTTATGTGTTTTAAGTGCATGTGTGTGTATTTCACTACTCCGATTAATTTTGTAGGAAAATGGATTTTTGAAGAGTGAATTACGGAGCAGCCTTGATCGAAAAATCATATTTAATATTAGATATATCAAAATCCGATCTCCACCAATCAGAATGAAGTTCAAGATTTTTTGAAGCTGATGTCCAAATTTCAGCTCGATCCGACGGCTAGAACTGAAGATACAAAATTTTCAACATTGTCGCTCGGATCAGGTTGAAAGTTGCGCTGATGGTGAGTATGTAGCGCGTTTGCCCTTGTGTTTGGCGCTAACAAGTAATGGTGGAGGCGCTATCGCGCTAAGGAAATGGAGTTCAGCGCAGGGGAGAAGCGCAATCGCGCATGATTAATTCTTTGGGCAGAAACTTGCTCGCTCGAGCGAGCGAGGCGTGATTTTTATTTTTCGGAAATAGAGAGTCTCTCGCTCGAGCGCGACCCTATGCTCGCTCGAGCGAGCCGCGGAACCAGAGTTTTATTTTTGGAAAATTCTTGCTCGGGAAGGATTTTATCTTTTTAATATTTGGGACCTATAAATATATTTTTTAGCATCAAAATAAGGGTTGGAGGGTTCCAGTTCCAGTTTTGCAGAGGCGGCTACAAGATACAAGCTTGGGAGAAGATTTTTTATTATTTATTTTATTTTATTTTTACTTTTCATGATTAAAAACCTTGTTTGATCAAGAATTTATTTATTGAGTAGTTTCTCTTTCGATCAAGGCCACGTGATTGGGCCAGACAATTTATGTATAAAACTCGTTTGTTTATTTGAGATTTTCAGACTTGATTGATTTTATTGATTATAGAATTTATATTTGTCTTGCAAATTTCTTGGCCAGTTATTTGTTTGCTCGTTAATTGATTTCAAGTCGACAGAGGAAGTATCGAATTCGATCACTTTGATTTTCAACATAGTGTAAAACTGACTAGAAATAGAATTCGGCTTCATTATGCGGTTTAGGTGTTTACTGAATTTTCACAGTTTGTTATGCATTCAAATTTGATTAGAATTACGAAAGATTAGTTCATCAATATTTGAATAGGTTTGATTGTTCTAGAAATAGTCCTTTGAACAAATTAGGAAAATTTTCGTGAATTAAGATTAAGTCTGATGTTTTAGATCGACTGCTTCTTACATGAATTGTCTGGTACCTACGTGAGTCCTTGATCGAACTTTTCCCAAATTTGAAGTAATCCAAAATTTTCCAGCTGCGTTTTTACTTAATTTAATTTTAATTGCAATTTTTAATTATTAGTTAAAATCTGAAATCGCTATTTTTGATTAGTCTAGATTAGGTAGAAATAAATATATTTTGGTAATAATTTTTATACAGTCCCTGTGGGTTCGACATTTTGACCTTTGTCAACTATATTATTACTTGACCTGGTACGCTTGCCAGTTGAATTTATTCACACCGATTAACGCGGTCAAGTTTTTGGCGCCGTTGCCGGGGACTGTGTTGATATCAGAATTTTTATTTCGCTTGAGATTAGACTGTTTTTTTTTTTTATTTTTAAGATTCTGAATTCCTCTCTTTTCTTTGTAACTTTCAGGTGCAGGTGCTAGTAGAGATGGCAGACAACCGTACTGTTTGGGATATTATTGAAAGAGTGGGTGCCCGGTTAGCCAACTTGTGGCTAAGGGCTTTTATGACTCTATGTAAAACAATCTTTAGTTTAATATAATTTACACTTTTATAATGGCATTGACTTTATCTTTCTTCATATTGTTATATTATGATATACTATTGTTGTTTTGATAAAGACCTTGAATATACTATAGTGTATGTAAGATGTGGTAGCACATGGGGATGACTATCATGAAACACATCTTATAGTCACTGTATATTCTAAACTGTTCCTAGTCAATTGAGCCGTCCGCAAATAAGGATAAGAATCGCTCGAGATTGAGACTAGCATTTGCGATGCCGAGTACCACGTTTCATTGGTATGGAACATAGAGATGTTCAAAGCATGCAAATGGATATTCATATGATGAATGATCGAACTACCCTATTCGGACTTTCCAAGTGGTTATCACTTATCGAGTGGATAAAGTCCGCGGTTTTGGTTGTACACCATTAGTCCTTATTACTTGAAACATCATTGAGACTCTATATGCTAGTACTGTACTTTGACTCGTTTACCGACTCTATTGGGGTCATCAGGTGTCGGGATTGGGTACAGTTACGACACATATAGGAGTCGATGCTTTGTTGTCAAGGATTCACCACATACTTGCGAGTGTGGATATCCTATGCGATCTGAGGAGATATTAGTGTGACGAATCTCTGGCCAGAGTACATGATGTGTTTTAGGTTAATGGGTTATCCTAGTAACAAATGCGATGTCACTAATAGATCTCCAAGATGTTATGCATAGTTATCGAATCTCGAACGACTCTCGATATACCAATGGTTGTTGATTCGATCGGGATATATGGATGAAGGGACCGTACTGTACGCTAACCAAAATCTACTGGTTCTTGCAGGCACTATCAGTAATACCTAGGGAATCATGGGGCGATGTTGCTAGGCGCTCTTACCATGATTCGATGGGTAAGTTGGAAATTGTTGTTCAGAGTCACAAGGAGTTGTGAGCCTACGGCTAGCTGTATTCCTGAACCATTGAGGGTTACACAAGTAATGGATTACTAAAACCCCGTAGAGATAGTTAAATTTAAAGAGTTAAATTTAATGAAAGAGAAGTTGGACTTCTTAACTAAAGGGAGTGGGATTTCCTAAAATGACATAGGGATGGGCATTTTTGGAAATCACTGAATTCGGATTCAGAAAAATTATCTTGACTCTAAAAGATGCAGAAATGGTTTCTGTGCATATTGGTGAAATCAGTTTATCAATCGGAGTCACGATGAATTTTATATTAATTTCTATAACAACAGGCTTGGCTAGTTGGGCTTAAGTTATGGATTGTGGGCTTTAAGGAGTTAGAGTTCTGATACAATTATAACTAGAAATTATCTATAAATATATGTGCAGTGTTCGAAATGCATGCAATTCATTCATCAAATTTTCAAAAGCACACATATTATTTTCAAAGGGTTTTTCGAAAATCCTTGTCCCTTTTCGGAGAAAATTCAGTCTTGTGATTTTTGTGAAAAATTACAATTCTGAATTAACAGATCATATCTGTTTATTCTCTACGCAAACTTCTGATTGATTTCTAGTGCAGTCAATCAGAGGGTTTTGTTTTCTATTCGTGGACCTGATTGAAGAAACGTTCGTTCATCAGTTCCAGGGATATACAACAAGAGCAGATTAAATTCTGTTGGTGTCCACAATCTCGCTTCGAGATTTTAAGGTAAAATATTTAATTGTGATTATTTATTTTACTTACATAAATTTAATCGTAAAAGTTTTGACACCCAGATATGGAATCGTTCCATATTAATAAAAATAAATTTTTAAACTTCCGCTGCACCGGGTATCAATTCTAATTGATCTGAACACAGTTTTCCAACAGTGGTATCAGAGCCGGGTTGCTCAGATCAAACGATTAAATTAATCGATTGTACAAAATTTTTAAGCCTCGATTTTTGAAACAAAACAAATTTTTAAAAAATCAAAATTTTGACGGGCAAAACACGGGCAGCGACGGGCTGCCCAGCCCGAGCCCCGGTCGAGGCACGGACTGCCCAGGATTGTCCCGGGAAGCCCGAAAAATTAAAATTTTATTTTTTTAAAAAAATTTTGAATTTTTGAAATTCTAGTGTTTGATCCGATCGAAAATTGTTTTTGATTAGATCACGAGGCATCGGATGGAATTGCTCGAGTCCGAAATTTTTAAAATTGATTTTTGGATAAATTTGAATTTTTGGAAAATTTATAAATTTTATCCGTTAAATTAGATTTTATAAAATTAAATATTTTGGTACAATTGATGATAAGATATGATCTTATGGATGGATAAGATAAAATATGATTTTATCTTTTAATTATGATGTCATTGCATATTTATCCAATTATTTTAATTATTGAATTAATTATTGGATAAAAGGATGATCGATTGCCATGACCAATGTTTTAGGTGTATGTTAGGTGATTTACATTTGTCTTATTGTTGTTGGTGTTTATTAATGGGCTTGGTTTATAGCCCAATATGATTGTCATATGTAATAAAAGTGGGCCTGGTTTATGGCCCGTTCCCACCCCTAAAAATGTATCCCATATTTGTCATCGAAATTTATTGTAAATTTATTAGACTTAGTGGGAGACAAAGATTTGAAGAAATGGTGGGCCCAGCATACAATGAAGACCGAAGAAATGTAAATTGGAAGCACAATGTAATAGGATTGTATTGCATACTTACATATCACCTAGGATAGTACTTAGACTCGTGATTGGCAACCACGGATCGATTAGTTAATGGGATCGATCATCCTTAAATAATATATGATATTATTGATGTATGCATGTTTAGACTAAATTATATGAATCCCGCAAGCATACATAAATTATATGATGAGACAAATTTTCAAAATTAAAAATCCCTCATTTTAAATATGATTTAAAATTGATATCAAGATTAATAAAAGGGAATTTAAATACTGTTTAAATATTCCTACCTTCCATCAACGATCAATGTATGAGATGCTACCCGCGGATACGGTCCGGCTCATATTATTGGGGGGGCCCGTTCGTCGGAAAGCTGTATATTGGATCGACACATGTTGTAAGTTGGGTGGAACTCCCATGGGATTGGCTCATATTATTGGGGATCCACATGACGACCGTCCATCACAACTTAATATTGATGGGTTATCTTGACATGTCACAATAAACGGCGTCATATTATTGGGCCCTTATTGGACATGAGGTAAAAACATGGGGGTTACTTTGGAAGTAATTGGGCTCTACCTTTTGAAAATTATGGTTGGCTGATATTATTCGGGATCATGATTTGTCAATTGGACTCCATGTTCTCACTAAGGAAAACAATTTTCCATTTTCACTAGAGGGTAGTGAAATCGTTAAAATAGTGGGAGTGTAATTCATAAAATTAAATTTTGCCATATTTTATGTCTCAGTAAATTAATTAAACAAATCACTGATTATTGTCTGTTTCCTCTTCAGTATTATATTACGATGAATCCACGCAATCCACTGTTTTCAATTCTCGAACAAAACAAATTGACTGGCGCAAACTATATGGAATGGTTCCGTAAGTTGAAAATTATTCTAAACTCGGAGAAAATTTTCTACGTGTTAGAAAAGAATCCTCCGAAGGAAGCCCTGGCTAATACAAGTCCGGAAGAGTTGGACAAACTTGATTTATGGTGGGACCATGATATCAAGGCCAAATGCTACATGCAGGCTTCAATGTATGATGAACTCCAGAGGCGATTTGAGGATGCCGTGAATGCTGCTGACATACACGTGCACCTCAAGGAACTTTTTGGAGCTCAGTCAAGATCGGAGAGGTATGCCACTGTCAGAGAGCTCATGACGAGCCGCATGAGAGATGGGACTTCGGTCCGTGAGCATGGGGTGCGCATGATTGGGCTCATTGAAAAGTTGGTAACACTCAACTTGACTTTGGAGCATGAACTTAGCGCGGACTTGTTGCTTCTATCACTTCCTTCATCGTTTGACGGTTTTGTGATGAACTTCAATATGAACAAGATAGAGGCCACCCTTGAAGTGATGGTCAATATGCTTATCACATATGAAGCCACACTAAAGAAGGATAAACCGGTACTCTTGGTTGGCTCCTCTTCTAACTCTAAGAAAGGACCAAATGGAAAGGGTAAGAAACGTTCTGCCCCGCCCAAGAAGATTGTACCAAATAAGAAGGGAAAGGCCAAGGCTTCAATTGGGATAAAAGAGGAAAACGTTTTCCATTACTGCAAGAAACCCGGTCATTGGAAACGTAACTGCAAGGAATACCTCGAACAGTTGCGAACTGCAAAGGGTATGTTTTACATTGAAATAAATGTTTCGCTTAATACTTCTTCTTGGGTATTGGATACCGGATGTGGATCTCACATTTGTAATGATTTGCAGGTGATGACAAGAAGTCGTAAGCTAAGGATGGGTGAGACCCAACTAAGGCTCAGGAATGGTTCTAGAGTCGAAGCCAAAGCCATAGGAGACATTTATTTAGTTTTGCAGAACAATTTTAAGTTATTTTTGAGAGATGTTTTATATGTTCCGGATTTGGTCAAAAACATTATATCTATTTCTATGCTTGATAGAGATGGTTTTTCTTGCAATTTTGTGAATGAGATTTGCAATATTTACAAGAATGAATGTTTGATTGGAAATGGACAACTTGAAAACGATCTATATAGATTAAAATTAAAAGACGTTCCAATTAATTATGTTGATAAACCGGTAACAACAATTAAAAGGAAGGACGATAGTCAAAACCCGGCAAACCTTTGGCATGCTAGGCTAGGTCATATTTCCTCAAGGAGGATGAACAAGCTAATGGGAGAGGGCATGTTTGATATGTCTGATATTAACTCTCTACCTACCTGTGAGTTCTGCCTAAAGGGAAAAATGACTAAATCTCCTTTCAAAGGGAAACCTGAGCGTAGTCAAAATCTGTTGGATTTGATCCATACAGATGTTTGCGGTCTATTTAGGATTGGTACTAAATGTGGCAACACCTACTTCATTACCTTTACTGATGATCATTCTAGGTATGGGTATTTATATTTAATGAAATATAAGTCTGAAGCATTTGAAAAGTTCAAAGAATTCAAGGCTGAAGTAGAAAACAAACTAGGTAAAAGTATTAAGGCACTTCGATCGGATCGAGATGGAGAATACTTAAGTACCGAGTTTTTGTACTATCTAAAAGAGAATGGGATTCTCTCTCAGTGGATTCCTCCTATGACACCTCAGCTTAATGGTGTTTCGGAGCATCGCAATCGAACTTTGTTGGACATGGTTCGATCCATGATGAGCTTCACTGAGCTCCCACCTTCGTTTTGGGGCTACGCGCTTGAAACGGCGGTATTGTTGTTAAACAACGTCCACACTAAAGCAGTAAATAAAACACCATACGAGTTATGGAATGGCAAAGCTCCTAAGTATTCGTACTTGAGGATTTGGGTATGTCCTGCTTATGTGAAGCAGACAGTGGGAGATAAATTGGATAGTCGATCCACTTTATGTTATTTTGTAGGGTATCCGAAGAATTCAATCGGATATTATTTCTATCATCCTGCTGAAACAAAAGTGTTTATTTCAAGGAATGCCACCTTCTTGGAGAAGGAGTTCTTATTGGATAAGAAAGGCAAGATGATGGAACTCGAAGAAATTCGAGAAGAACCCGAGATACAAAATAGCGATCCTACACCTCAAGAATCATCACAACACACGCCTATTACTAGGAGATCCGAGAGGAATTCTAGGCCTCCTATTAGATATGGTCTTCTTCTTTAAGGGGATCAAAGTGAACCCGTCATTGGATGTGATCCAAGAAACTTTAAGGAAGCAATTTCTGATGCGGATTCGAATTTATGACTTGAAGCTATGCAATCGGAAATAGAATCGATGCATTCTAACCAAGTTTGGTCTTTAGTAGATCCTCCCGATGGAATTGTTCCAATTGGATGCAAATGGATCTACAAGAGAAAGCTTGGGCCTGATGGAAAGGTATTGACCTACAAGGCATGATTGGTGGCAAAAGGTTATACTCAAAGACAAGGAGTTGACTATGATGAAACCTTTTCACCAGTCGCAATGTTCATGTCCATAAGAATCCTTATTGCCATAGCAACATGGTATGACTATGAGATATGGCAAATGGATGTAAAGACTGCATTTCTTAATGGAAACATTAAGGAAGAGATCTATATGACGCAGCCTGAGGGATACACATCCATGGGAAGCGAGCATAAGGTATGCAAGCTTCAGAGATCAATCTATGGTCTCAAACAAGCATCAAGAAGTTGGAACCATAAATTTGATGAAACGATAAAGGATTTTGGTTTCATCAAGAAACCGTAGGAACCATGCGTGTACAAGAAAGTAGTTAAGAATGCGGTAACATTCTTAGTATTTTATGTTGATGACATCCTACTCATGGGGAATGATGTAGGGATGTTGCAGTAAACAAAGATATGGTTATCAGGTAGATTTTCGATGAAGGATTTAGGTGAGGCATCCTATATTCTTGGAATTCAGATCTATAGAGATAGATCTAAAAGAATGATAGGACTCACTCAATCAACCTACATCGACACCATATTGAAAAGGTTTTCTATGGATGAGTCCAAGAGAGGACATCTACCTATGTGTCATGGAGTTTCTCTATCCAAGTCTATGTCTCCCAAGACTGACGAAGAGATAGAGAAGATGACACACATGCCATATGCGTCAGCCATAGGTAGTATCATGTATGGGATGATATCTACCGGACCGGATGTGGACTATGCTCTGAGCGTCACGAGCAGATACCAAGCCAATCCCGGTCAAATGCATTGGAAAGCTGTGAAGGATATTCTTAAGTACTTGCGAAGGACTAAGAATTTATTCATGGTTTATGGAGGGAGAGAATTGAAGTTGGAAGGCTATACCGACTCTAGCTTCCAATGTGACGTGGATGACTCGAAATCAATCTCTGGATTTGTATTCGTGCTCAATGGCGGTGCTGTCTCTTGGAAGAGTTCCAAGCAGGACACCACAACGGATTCCACCACTGAGGCAGAATACATTGCAGCATCAGCTGCTGCTAAAGAGGCGGTTTGGATAAGGAAATTCATCCAAGAGTTGGGTGTAATTCCTAAAGCTGTTGGTCCAGTCCCGGTGTACTGTGACAACACGGGTGCCGTTGCTCAGGCAAAGGAGCCAAGGTCTCATCAGAAGTCCAAACACGTACTGAGGAAATACCACATCATCCGGGAGATTGTGGAAAGAGGAGACATCAGTGTCGAGAGAGTGGCCTCTACAGACAATATCGCTGATCCGCTTACTAAGCCCTTGCCAGGACCATTGTTTGACAAACATCGCGAAGCAATGAGATTACGTAGTATGACTAGTTGGCTTTAGGACAAGTGGGAGATTGAAAGAGTGGGTGCCCGGTTAGCCAACTTGTGGCTAAGGGCTTTTATGACTCTATGTAAAACAATCTTTTGTTTAATATAATTTACACTTTTATAATGGCATTGACTTTATCTTTCTTCATATTGTTATATTATGATATACTATTGTTGTTTTGATAAAGACCTTGAATATACTATAGTGTATGTAAGATGTGGTAGCACATGGGGATGACTATCATGAAACACATCTTATAGTCACTGTATATTCTAAACTGTTCCTAGTCAATTGAGCCGTCCGCAAATAAGGATAAGGATCGCTTGAGATTGAGACTAGCATTTGCGATGCCGAGTACCACGTTTCATTGGTATGAAACATAGAGATGTTCAAAGCATGCAAATGGATATTCATATGATGAATGATCGAACTACCCTATTCGGACTTTCCAAGTGGTTATCACTTATCGAGTGGATAAAGTCCGCGGTTTTGGTTGTACACCATTAGTCCTTATTACTTGAAACATCATTGAGACTCTATATGCTAGTACTGTACTTTGACTCATTTACCGACTCTATTGGGGTCATCAGGTGTCGGGATTGGGTACAGTTACGACACATATAGGAGTCGATGCTTTGTTGTTAAGAATTCACCACATACTTGCGAGTGTGGATATCCTATGCGATCTGAGGAGATATTAGTGTGACGAATCTCTGGCCAGAGTACATGATGTGTTTTAGGTTAATGGGTTATCCTAGTAACACATGCGATGTCACTAATAGATCTCCAAGATGTTATGCATAGTTATCGAATCTCGAACGACTCTCGATATACCAATGGTTGTTGATTCGATCGGGATATATGGATGAAGGGACCATACTGTACGCTAAGCAAAATCTACTGGTTCTTGCAGGCACTATCAGTAATACCTATGGAATAATGGGGCGATGTTGCTAGGCGCTCTTACCATGATTCGATGGGTAAGTCGGAAATTGTTGTTCCGAGTCACAAGGAGTTGTGAGCCCACGGCTAGCTGTATTCCTGAACCATTGAGGGTTACACAAGTAATGGATTACTAAAACCCCGTAGAGATAGTTAAATTTAAAGAGTTAAATTTAATGAAAGAGAAGTTGGACTTCTTAACTAAAGGGAGTGAGATTTCCTAAAATGACATAGGGATGGGCATTTTTGGAAATCACTGAATTCGGATTCAGAAAAATTATCTTGACTCTAAAAGATGCAGAAATGGTTTCTGTGCATATTGGTGAAATCAGTTTATCAATCAGAGTCACGATGAATTTTATATTAATTTCTATAACAACAGGCTTGGCTTGTTGGGCTTAAGTTATGGATTGTGGGCTTTAAGGAGTTAGAGTCCTGATACAATTATAACTAGAAATTATCTATAAATATATGTGCAGTGTTCGAAAATTGCATGCAATTCATTCATCAAATTTTCGAAAACACACATATTATTTTCTAAGGTTTTTTCGAAAATCCTTGTCCCTTTTCGGAGAAAATTCAGTCTTGTGATTTTTTTGAAAAATTACAATTCTGAATTAACAGATCATATCTGTTTATTCTCTACGCAAACTTCTGATTGATTTCTAGTGCAGTCAATCAGAGGGTTTTGTTTTCTATTCGTGGACCTGATTGAAGAAACGTTCGTTCATCAGTTCCAGGGATATACAACAAGAGAAGATTAAATTCTGTTGGTGTCCATAATCTCGCTTCGAGATTTTAAGGTAAAATATTTAATTGTGATTATTTATTTTACTTACATAAATTTAATCGTAAAAGTTTTGATACCCAGATATGGAATCGTTCCATATTAATAAAAATAAATTTTTAAACTTCCGCTGCACCAGGTATCAATTCTAATTGATCTGAACACAATTTTCCAACAATTATTAGGCCTCCAACTGAAGGCTATGGATCTAGCATCGTTCGCCCCGCTGTTGAGGCAAACAATTTTGAGCTTAAACCCTCTACTATTCAGCTAATACAATTGCAAGCTAGATTTGGGGGCACATCTGTTGAAGACCCCTACGCTCATCTGGAGCGTTTTCTGTCGATCTGCGACACGTTCAAAGTTAATGGGGTAACATCTGATGCAGTGCGACTGCGGTTATTCCCATTCTCTCTTCAAGGCGAAGCTGTTGAGTGGTTAGATGATTTACCTACGGGTTCCATCACTACATGGAACCAACTTGTTCAGACTTTTCTAAACAAGTATGTCCCTCCTACTAAGATGGCGAAGTTGTTCTCAGATATTATATCTTTCAAGCAAAAGGAGGGAGAATCTCTACATGCGGCGTGGACCAGGTTCAAAAAGATGTTGAGGACATGTCCTCAGCATAATCTTACTCAAAGCCAGTAGACCCAAACATTCTATAATGGAGCCGATCAGTCAGTTCGATCTATGCTGGATGCTGCTGCTAATGGATGCTTGTTCAGGAAAACGCCAGCAACTGCCTGGGAGATCATCGGTAATATGGCAGAGAGCAATATTGGGTGGCCGGATTTGAAGAAAGAAAAGAAATCCGGAGTTCTAGAGGTCGATGCTCTAATGGCTCTGAATGCAAAGATCGACGCTCTCACACACCAAGTCGCACTCATGAAAACAGCGCCAGTTCAAGTAAATCTGCAAGATGAGAAAAAGTTGTTTGAAGTTGAAACGGCTAACTTTACAAGAAATCAAGGACGACAGCCGTACAACTCCTACAACAACAATTATAATCAGAACTGGCAGCCCAAGCAAGAGGAGAAGAAGCCAAGCTTCGAGGAAATAATGATGAAATATGTGGCGGGTACTGAGGCTCGCTTACAAAAACAAGAAGCTATGATGCAGAGGTTGGAAAGTTAGATGGGTCAAATCGCTTCTCATTTGTCAACTCGTCCTGTTGGAGTTCTGCCGAGCAACACTGAACCAAATCCCAAAGGCGTGAATACAATTATGGTAGTGACGAGATCACAATCTGAACAGTCTGAGAAGCAATCGGAAGAAGAGAAGGCTATGGAAAGGCCGAAAATTGATGAAGAAAAAGAGGAGGTGCGTGCAAAAAAATCCTCCACGATAGGTAAGAAAGGTAAGACTTCAAAATTTGAAGTTAATAAAAATGTTGATTTATCTACTTTACCTTTCCCCCATAGAGCTAAGCAACTGCTGTTTGATTCTCAATTTAAAAAGTTTCTTGAAATTTTCAAGAAACTGCATATTAACATTCCTTTTGCAGATGCATTAGCTCAGATGCCGAGATATGCAAAGTTTTTGAAAGACTTGCTGAAAAATAAGAAAAAATTGGCTGATCTTACGCAAGTTACAATGAATGAGGAGTGCTCGGCAGTGCTGCAAAAGAAGCTTCCAACAAAATTTCAAGATCCAGAGAGTTTTTCTATACCCTGTTATATTGGAAGTCTTTCTTTTGATAATGTGCTGTGTGATCTAGGATCGAGTATAAATTTAATGCCATATTCTATTGCTCGAAAACTAGGAATAGAAAATATTGAACCTGTTGCTATCTCTCTCAAATTTGCTGATGGTTCTATTAAATATCCGAGAGGGATCGCAGAGAATGTCCTAGTAAAGATAGATAATTTAATTTATCCTGTAGACTTTGTTATTCTTGACATGGTAGAGGATTTAGAGGTTCCCCTGATTTTAGCACGTCCTTTTCTTGCTGCTAGTAGGGCGTTGATTGATGTTGAGAGAGGAGAGTTGGTGTTGAGACTGAACGATGAACAAGTAGTTTTTACTATGTCTAAGTCGGCTACTGAGAGCCCAATTTTGAAAGTTTGTTCTGCTATTCGTTTGATTGATATGCTTGATGTTGTTGGTGATACATGTCAGCAAGTGCAGTTGTCTGCAGGAATTGGTCCAATGCATAAAATTTTTAATGATGTAGCATGCAAGTGCAGGACTGATTCGAGTTTTTCACAGACGGTGGATAAACCACCTTGAATTTCGCCACTCAAGAGAGGAGTATAGTCGGGCTATAGACTATAAATTTAGCACTGACTGGGAGGCAACCCAGTGTTTTTGCATTTGTCTTTTATTTTTGTTTTTGTTTTGTTTTTATTTGAGTTTTGTTTTTTTGTCCCATGCCAGTTGGTCGTGCCTGCCGATATTCTAGAATGCTGATACTGTCCCGAAGGACTCTGTCAAGAAGGAAGAGAATAAATCGAAAACCAGGGGAGTGTTAATTTTTTTTTCTTTGTGTTTTTGTTTTTCATTGCATTGTGTGTTTGTTTGCATTCTGTTCATTGTTTCTGAAGCATTGACGGCAATGCTTTGGAATAAGTATGGGGGGGGTAGATTAGTATTGCATTGATTGCATTGTCTTTGTGTTTGTGTTGCATCTGTCATGTTACGTATTTGTTTTCATACAGTTTGTGTTTGTTATTGTTTGCATTGTTATGAGTATGATGAGTCATGGTAGCCTATGATGATGAAGTTTTTTTTGAAAAAAAAAAAATTATTTTTGAAAAATTTTGCTCTTGACTTGACATGAGAAACTGTCACTTGTGTTAGAACAGTGGAGTGTAACGAATAATTTGATGAAGTTTCTGTCTGTTTGACCATTGCACGACAATAGGTGGTTTGTGGATCTTGATTGCGTTCTATGAATTTTGATGAGGCTCTAGTTTACACTTATGATCTTGGGCGCACCTAGAAAAAAAATTTGTATACAATTCCATCTGGGCCTTGAAAGGATTAAAATCCTATAAAAAATTAAATTTAAGGCTAAGTATGCAGGTTAAATGAGATTGATGCTCCATCCGGGCTATAGACGATGGGATTAGAAAGAAAAAATAGAATGATTTTTCGTATCCTAGCCAGTTATAGCTAAGTCAGTGGGTAATTATTGGGGCTAAAGCAATATCGGGTGCAAAATCCGGAGGTGTGTAATTCATTATCTCAAGAGAGGTGGGTATGTCTAGAGGTAGTTGGAAGGAGTGGACACTTGAAAAGTGAAACTTGCACTAAATTGTCATAGGTTTCTAAGCAGTTTTGAAACGAATTCGGTCTAAGTTGTATGAAACTGGAATGACATTTCACACACACATGTTCACGTTAAACCGAAGGTGTATTATGAAAATTTGAGAGCATGTCTGTGATTTTTTTTTTTGGTGATTGAACTTCTCAGAGGCTGTGCACATTAATGACTTGCCCTTACTTATGTTTTTGTTTGCATTTTGTTTTGCATGTCTTGCTTGAGGGCGAGCAAGAGTTAAGTATGGGGGTGTTGATAAGTGCATTTTGTATGCATTAGTTCGTGATATTTTTATGTTTATTTTGTGTGCATTCATATTGTTTTTATGTATTTTTTATGTGTTTTAAGTGCATGTGTGTGTATTTCACTACTCCGGTTAATTTTGTAGGAAAATGGATTTTTGAAGAGTGAATAACGGAGCAGCCTTGATCGAAAAATCATATTTAATTTTAGAAAGATCAAAATTCTATCTCCACCAATCAGAATGAATTTCAAGATGTTTTGAAGCTGATGTCCAAATTTCAGCTCGATCCGACGGCTAGAACTCAAGATACGAATTTTTCAAAATTGTCGGTCGGAGCAGGTTGAAAGTTGCGTTGATGGTGAGTGTAGTGACCCTTACCCGGATCACCTACTAAACAGAACTTAGGCATGCAATTAACTTAATAAAACAGATATCAGAATAAAACTGCGGAAACCAATAACATTATACAATCCCAAGTAAAGGAATCTGTAATTATCCAATATTATACAACCAAATCGAATAGCTGTATAAACCCAAACAACAGTAATAAAACCTAGACGAAACTCCAGTCGGCCAACCACTGACTAGCCTCTCTGGATCCACCCTCCTCGTCCAATCGCAAACCTGCCCCATGGAATAGGGTGTCCAGAAAATACAGAGTACGAGACGTGAGCATAAAACGCTCAGTGCGAGAGTATGAGTATACATGCATGCAAAGTGAACTCCCTATAGACTCGAGGTCAAGGATCAGATAACAGAGATAGACCGGGCCCTGGTATGTAGCACGCTGTGCCGTCGCTTCAGGAGGTGGCTCCCATACCGAGATAACCGTGGAAACGCCGGACCCAAATCGATGGAAGTTCATCCACTAACAGGATAGGGTACAACCCTACTACAGACATCTCGAAGGAGATACAGCAAGATGCAAATGAATGCAGCATAATATCATGGCATATAAATCATGCAGTCACATAATACATGCATACTCAGTCAGGTTATCTCGAACAGTACTTCCGTACCTCAAAACAGTGCAAGCTCTACCAACTCTAGGTCCACGCCTATAGTCTGCTCTACACTGCCAAATGATACTACTATCATTAAAGTGCTCTAAAAGCCTTAACTAAGCTATTGCATGCTCCTAAATATTTATAGGGAGCAAAAGCTATACCTTCGTCCGTCGTTAGCCCTTTGATGTCGATGCCTCCAGAACTTGGGCACAACTCCGCTACGACTATCGAACGTCTAGACGACTCCCGGTTCAAGCCTAGGAAGGCTAGAACAACTCGAATATGACTAGAAATAGAGAGGAAATCCGGAATTGGCAAGGAGAAATGAAGCCTCGGCCTTCTATTTATAGACAACGCTCGGAGCCTCCGATCCTCGATCGAAACGTCCGAACTTCGATCGGAACGTCCGATCCTGCCATCGGAGCTTCCGAAGATCCTGATCTGCCACGTGTCAAAATATCATTTGATGACTTCGGATAGGGGTGATCGGAACGTCCGATCCTGATCGGAGCATCCGATCCAGCCACACGTCATGGATGACGTAATATCATCGGTGCCTCCGATCCTCATCGGAGCTTCCGATCCCAATCGGAGCTTCCGATCGTCCCTTCGGAGCTTCCGATCCGTCCGATGCCTAATTGAATTAATTAGCATTAATCCTTTAATTACTAAATTAGGGTACGGGCTACTACATTCTCCCCCACTTAAGATATTTCGTCCTCGAAATCAGATCTTAAGTACCAAATGAAAAATACAAAAATCAGAAACATTCTTTATTCAAATCAAACGTTTACAGAGTTTGCAACTGAATACAACTTAAAGAATAAAATCAAAACAACTCAGGATGGTCTTTACGCATCCTGTCCTCAAGCTCCCAAGTAGCTTCCTCAGTGCCTCGGCGCTGCCACTGAACTAAAACCAAAGGAATGACTTTGTTCCGTAAAACCTTATCCTTATAATCAAGGATGCGAAGAGGTTTCTCAACATAAGTCAAATCCTTGTCTACCTGAACCTCAGATCGCTGCAGAATATGAGATTCATCTGCCACATACCGTCGCAACAGAGATACGTGGAACACGTCGTGAATGCTGGATAGATGCGGTGGCAATGCTAGTCGATAAGCCAAATCGCCAATGCTCTCCAAGATCTCAAACGGACCGATAAATCTGGGAGACAACTTGCCCTTAAGGCCAAATCTGAGAATCTTGCGGAAAGGTGACACTCTCAGAAACACTTTCTCCCCGACCTCGAACTGCAAAGGCCTACGCTTGATATTAGCATAACTGGCCTGACGATCCTGGGCAGTCTTAATCCGTTTCTTGATTTGATCAACAATGTCTATCGCCTGCTGGATAAACTCCGGTCCTTCAGCCTGTCTCTCCCCCACTTCTTCCCAGAAGAGTGGAGTACGACAACGTCGCCCATACAACGCTTCAAAAGGTGCCATCCCAATACTAGTGTGATAGCTGTTGTTGTAAGCGAACTCGATCAACGGCAAATGATCCTGCCAGGCTGAACCAAAATCCAAGACGCACGCTCTAAGCATATCCTCTAACGTACGGATAGTGCGCTCTGACTGACCATCAGTCTCTGGATGATAGGCTGTACTCAAACTGAGAGTAGTACCCATCGCACGCTGAACACTCCCCCAGAATCTAGAAGTAAACCTGGGGTCCCGATCGCTGACAATGCTCACAGGCACTCCATGAAGTCGAACGATCTCCTGAATGTACATCCGTGCCATGCGATCCACAGAGTACTCTCAGCTATAGGCAATGAAATGCGCTGACTTGGTGAGTCGGTCCACCACAACCCAGATAGCATCACAGTTCCTCGGGGATACCGGCAAATGGATCACAAAGTCCATAGTGATAAACTCCCATTTCCATTCAGGAATAGGCAGACTGTGAAGCAATCCTCCAGGTCGTCGGTGCTCTGCCTTGACCTGTTGACACACCAAACATCTCGAAACAAACTGATAAACACTGCGTTTCATTCCCTTCCACCAGAAACGAGTACGTAGATCCTTGTACATCTTGTTGCTCCCAGGATGAATACTCAACTTAGTGCGATGTGCCTGAGACAAAATCTCCTCTCGCAACTCTTCATCCTGTGGAATCACAAGCTTACCAGACAAACACAGAAAGCCATCTGACTGATAATGAAATCCAGACGAGCTACCCTCGTTAGCTAGACGAGCTAAACGCTGGGTCTTCGAATCAGACATCTGAGCATCTCGGATCCGCGAATACAAGGCTGGCTCAGATAATATCGCAAACATCTGGATACTCTGCATACCTTTCTTATGCTTGAAGGTAAAACCTGAAGTACAACAGTCACTGATCGCACTAGACATCGAACAAGTCTGAAGTGCGGATAGTCGCACCTTGCGACTCAAAGCATCAGCTGTGAGATTAGCAGCTCCCGGATGGTACTTAATCTCGCAATCATAGTCCTTAAGCAAGTCCATCCAACGTCTCTGTCTCATGTTCAATTATGCCTGAGTGAACAAATACTTGAGACTCTTATGGTCGGTGAAGATTTTAAATTTCTCGCCATAAAGATAATGACGCCAGATCTTCAAAGCGAACACAATGGCTGCTAACTCCAAATCATGGACTGGGTAGTTGTCCTCGTGAAGCTTCAGCTGTCTAGAAGCGTATGCGATCACATGCCCATTCTGAGTCAGGACACAACCTAACACCTGAAGAGAAGCATCCGTGTAAACTACATACCCTCCAGATCCTGACGGTAATGCTAACACCGGCGCAGAAGTCAACCGCCGTCAAAGCTCACGGAAATTCTCCTCACACTCGGAGGACCACTCAAAATCCACACCCTTGCGGGTAAGCTGCATCAACGGTCGAGCTAACTGAGAGAATTTCAGAATGAAGCGACGATAATACCCTGCTAGACCCAGAAAACTACGGATCTCAGCAACTGTCGTCGGACGCGACCAATTAAGTACCGCTTCAATCTTGCTTGGATCAACAGAAATCCCCTCCCTGGATATGATATGGCCAAGAAAGACCACTCTATCCATCCAGAACTCACACTTGCTCAGCTTGGCGTACAATTGCTCATCTCGAAGAGTCTGCAGTACCAACCGCAAGTGAGAAACATGCTCTTCCGTATTACGCGAATACACCAAGATGTCGTCAATGAAGACCACGACAAACTTGTCCAAATACTCCCTGAAGAAACGGTTCATCAAATCCATGAATATAGCCGGCGCATTGGTCAAACCAAATGGCATCACTGGGAACTCGTAATGCCCATAGCGAGTACGGAATGCAGTCTTGGCTACGTCCTGATCACGGACTCTCAACTGATGATACCCAGATCTCAAGTCAATCTTGGAGTAAATTGATGTGCCCTGCAGCTGGTCAAACAAGTCATCAACACGAGGCAACGGATACTTGTTCTTCACAGTGACTCGATTCAGCTGCCGATAGTCAATGCACAGCCGCATCGACCCATCCTTCTTCTTCACGAAGAGAACAGGAGCTCCCCAAGGAGATACACTAGGACGAATGTACCCCTTGTCCAAAAGATCCTGTAGCTGATTCTTCAACTCACGCATCTCTGACGGAGCCAGACGATACGGTGCTCTAGAAATAGGCGAAGTACCCGGCATCAACTCTATGCCAAACTCGACTTCCCTAGCAGGAGGAAAACCCGGAATCTCATCAGGAAACACATCTGGAAATTCATCCACAACAGGAATGCACTCTATCCCAATACTCTCAGCGGACAAATCAACTGCATAGATAAGGTAGCCTTCCCCGCCAGACTCTAGAGCTCGACAGGCTCTCAAAGCTGATACCAAAGGCATCGGGGGTCGCGCTCCCTCACCATAGAAAAACCAGCTCTCACTCCCTTCCGGATGAAAGTGTACTAATCTCTGATAGCAGTCCACTGAAGCTCGATAGGTAGTCAGCACATCTATTCCCAGAATGCAATCAAAATCGTCCATCGCCAGGACCATGAGATTCGCCAACAGAACGTTCCCTTCAAACTCTAAAGGGCAACCCATCACTAGACGCTTAGCCAAAGCAGATTGGCCCGTCGGAGTAGAAACATACATCACTACGTCTAGTGCAATGCATGGTAAATTATGCCTCTTAACAAAACGTGCAGAAATGAAGGAATGAGATGCACCAGTGTCAATAAGTACAAGAGCAGGTATACCATAAAGCATAAATGTACCTGTGATGACTTTCTCATTCTCCTCCACAGCCTGATCATGTCTCAGGGCAAACACCTGGCCAGAAGCTCGTGGCCTCAAATGAGAACTCCCAGCAGACTGTCCCTGCGACCTCTGCTGAACGGTGGCCTGAGAACCCGATCCTGAACCAGATCCAGAACCGCCTCCCCCAGACTGTGGACAATCCCTCCGGATATGACCAGTCTCTCCACAACGGAAACAAGCTCCAGAAGCTCTGCGGCACTTTTCGGATGGATGGTTCTTCCCACAGTGATCACACTTGTCCTTCTTACCATAACGGACAACACCTCCAAAACCAGAGGAAGAAGAAGATCCAGACTTCTTGAAAGTTTGGGCACGGGGACCCAAAGAACTAGCAGGCCTCGACTGAGGGAAAGACCTGTTCCGCCGAATGGTGTCCTCTGCCTGATGACAACGGCTCACCAAACCCTCGTAGGAAATGTCGTCGCCAACCGCCACACGGTCATGGATCTCAGGGTTAAGGCCCTGAAGGAACAGATTATACTTCATCTCTGAGCTATCAGCAATCTCGGGGCAGTAGGATAGCAGATCAAAGAACCTCTGCTGATACTCATCAATAGACATGGTTCCCTGTCGCAGACTCAGTAGCTCGCCTGCCTTCGACTGTCGGAGTGCAGGAGGAAAATACCGCTTTTGGAAAGCTGTGCGAAACTCGGCCCAGGTGGCCACTCCTCTCGCCGCAACAAAAGGTGCAGAAGTAAACCTCCACCACCTGCGCGCACGCCCATCCAGAAGATAGCCAAGGGTCTCCACCTTCTGCTCCTCGGTGCATTGGAAAGTCTGAAAAGTCGTCTCCATGCGGTCTAACCAGTTCTCCGCATCCTCCGGAGACTCACCTCCAACTAAGGGCTTAGGGCCCATAGCTAAGAATCGACGCACAGTGAAACGCTCGTCGTCATGATGACGATGACGCCGTTCTCGACGAGGCTCCCGGTCGGCATCACCCCAACGCCCACCAACACTGCCATGAGAACTCTGGTCGTCACGATTTGACATCTACAAAAATACCTCAAGATGAGACTAAATCCCAACAAATCTTTTGCACGCTCTGATACCATAAATGTAGTGACCCTTACCCGGATCACCTACTAAACATAACTTAGGCATGCAATTAACTTAATAAAACAGATATCAGAATAAAACTGCGGAAACCAATAACATTATACAATCCCAAGTAAAGGAATCTGTAATTATCCAATATTATACAACCAAATCGAATAGCTGTATAAACCCAAACAACAGTAATAAAACCTAGACGAAGCTCCAGCCGGCCAACCACTGACTAGCCTCTCCTGGATCCACCCTCCTCGTCCAATCGCAAACCTGCCCCATGGAATAGGGTGTCCAGAAAATACAGAGGACGAGACGTGAGCATAAAACGCTCAGTGCGAGAGTATGAGTATACATGCATGCAAAGTGAACTCCCTATAGACTCGAGGTCAAGGATCAGATAACATAGACAGACCGGGCCCTGGTATGTAGCACGCTGTGCCGTCGCTTCAGGAGGTGGCTCCCATACCGAGATAACCGTGGAAACGCCGGACCCAAATTGATGGAAGTCCATCCACTAACAGGATAGGGTACAACCCTACTACAGACATCTCGAAGGAGATACAGCAAGATGCAAATGAATGCAGCATAATATCATGGCATATAAATCATGCAGTCACATAATACATGCATACTCAGTCAGGATATCTCGAACAGTACTTCCGTACCTCAAAACAGTGCAAGCTCTACCAACTCTAGGTCCACGCCTATAGTCTGCTCTACACTGCCAAATGATACTACTATCATTAAAGTGCTCTAAAAGCCTTAACTAAGCTATTGCATACTCCTAAATATTTATAGGGAGCAAAAGCTATACCTTCGTCCGTCGTTAGCCCTTTGATGTCGATGCCTCCAGAACTTGGGCACAACTCCGCTACGACTACCGAACGTCTAGACGACTCCCGGTTCAAGCCTAGGAAGGCTAGAACAACTCGAATATGACTAGAAATAGAGAGGAAATCCGGAATTGGCAAGGAGAAATGAAGCCTCGGCCTTCTATTTATAGACAACGATCGGAGCCTCCGATCCTCGATCGGAACGTCCGAACTTCGATCGGAACGTCCGATCCTGCCATCGGAGCTTCCGAAGATCCTGATCTGCCACGTGTCAAAATATCATTTGATGACTTCGGATAGGGGTGATCGGAACGTCCGATCCTGATCGGAGCATCCGATCCAGCCACACGTCATGGATGAAGTAATATCATCGGTGCCTCCGATCCTCATCGGAGCTTCCGATCCCGATCGGAGCTTCCGATCGTCCCTTCGGAGCTTCCGATCCGTCCGATGCCTAATTGAATTAATTAGCATTAATCCTTTAATTACTCAATTAGGGTACGGGCTACTACAGTGAGTGTGTAGCACGTTTGCCCTTGTGTTTGGCGCTAACAAGAAATGGTGGAGGCGCTATCGCGCTAAGGAAATGGAGTTCATCGCAGGGGAGAAGCGCAATCGCGCATAATTAATTCTTTGGGCAGAAACTTGCTCGCTCGAGCGAGAGTTGGTGCTCGCTCGAGCGAGCGAGGCGTGATTTTTATTTTTCGGAAACAGAGAGTCTCTCACTCGAGCACGACCCTATGCTCGCTCGAGCGAGCCGCGGAACCAGAGTTTTATTTTTGGAAAATTCTTGCTCGGGAAGGATTTTATCTTTTTAATATTTGGGACCTATAAATATATTTTTTAGCATCAGAATAAGGGTTGGAGGGTTCCAGTTCCAGTTTTTCAGAGGCGGCTACAAGCTACACGCTTAGGAGAAGATTTCTTATTCTTTCTTTTATTTTATTTTTACTTTTCAAGATTAAAAACCTTGTTTGATCATGAATTTATTTATTGAGTAGTTTTCCCTTTCGATCAAGGTCACGTGATTGGGCCAGACAATTTATGTATAAAAATCGTTTGTTTATTTGAGATTTTCAAACTTGATTGATTTTATTGATTATCGAATTTATATTTGTCTTACAAATTTCTTGGCCAGTTATTTGTTTGCTCGTTAATTAATTCCAAGTCGACAGAGGAGGTATCGAATTCGATCACTTTGATTTTCAACATAGTGTAAAACTGACTAGAAATAGAATTCGGTTTCATTATGCGGTTTAGGTGTTTACTGAATTTTAACAGTTCGTTATGCATTTAAATTTGATTAGAATTACGAAAGATTAGTTCATAAATATTTGAATAGGTTTGATTGTTCTAGAAATAGTCCTTTGAACAAATTAGGAAAATTCCCGTGAATTAAGATTAAGTCTGATGTTTTAGATCGACTGCTTGTTACATGAATTGTCTGGTACCTACGTGAGTCCTTGATCGAACTTTTCCCAAATTTGAAGTAATCCAAAATTTTCCAGATGCGTTTTTACTTAATTTAATTTTAATTGCAATTTTTAATTATTAGTTAAAATCTGAAATCGCTATTTTTGATTAGTCTAGATTAGGTAGAAATAAATATATTTTGGTAATCATTTTTATAAAATCCCTGTGGGTTCGACATTTGGACCTTTGTCCACTATATTATTACTTGACCTAGTACACTTGCCAGTTGAATTTATTCACACCGATTAACGCGGTCAGCATGAAATAATATTTTCGGGATATAGTGCTGAGATTTTTGGGTTACCTTGTAGAGTAATGACCAGATTTGACAAAAGAGCATCAATTGACTTCAGAAAGACGAGATTCTTAGGGTATCTCGAGACTGTCATTGTTGAGGATATTGTCGAAGATTCATTTTATGAGGATTCCAGCGAGATCCCACTGGAAGAGAAGTTCAATTATTTCACTTCAAATGCGTCTGAGGATATATTGGAACGCATGGTGTGTGACAACCCATGTGACTTTAATCCAGAGAGATTCTCCACTAGCAGTTGGAGAGATTGTTATAAAGACCTTAACCAGGGAATTTCTCGAGTAACTAAGGAATGACTGGTAATTGGTGTTGTAGTAACCCAGATTCCGTTTTAAGATAATAATATGTTAAACATGATTAAGGGTTGGTGATTAACCAATTCCAGGGTTTAATCGGACTTCAAAATCAAGAATTTGATTTTCATTTTTCTGAGCCAGTTCGGATGGTCCGAAGAGAACTTTGGACGGCCCGAACTCAGCAACTCGGGGGCTCCGAAGATGGCTTGTTGACATCGGAGTTAAGGAAAGTTCAGACGATCCGAACTATAGATCGGACGGCCCGAACTCCCTCATGCCATGCAAGCAGGATTACTCAGCCATGGATTTTGACAAGTGTCGGATGAAGAGAAGTTCGGACAATCCGAACCTGAGTTCGGAGGCTTCAAACCCGACGTGGCATGCATGCATGCATTGAGATGGAACGGATGATCCGAACCCCAGTTCGGAGGGCCCGGACTCGACCAAAAATTTTCCTATAAATAGGACTCATTCGATTTCAATTTGAATTACAATTTTCCGAGTTTCCTTCTCCAGTTATATAGTGTGAGTTATACACTTGAGGGCCCTATCGGTTATAATGGAGGTTCTGGAATAACCAAGGAGTGGTTATAGTCATCCGGGACTAGCGACTTCAAAGAGCTATCGACGGACGAAGGTATGGTCTGGGAATCTATTTAAGTTTTAGGAGTACTTATTAGCTTAGTTAAGACTTATAAAACTTGTGTAGTGATACGATGAACTTCTGAATATAGGCTTGGAACCTAGAATCCTACTATACTTGAACTAGCTTAGAGGTACGTACACATTGACTGAGATTGCCAGCGAGTATACATGTTTATATGTTGCATTTATTTGGCATTATTATATGGCATGATATATGATTTACCGCTTTCTATATTCATATTTCATGTGCATATACACGTTGAGCCTATACCATGATATACCTAATTATAGAGCCGCTCAGCTCTATACTCGATAGTCTGTCACTGAGAGTACCGAGACGGCGGGGACATTTATGTCTGACTACTCTGGTGTACTTGAAGATTGTGGTTGCACCCAGAGGTTGATCCGTGCGGTGGCAGCACTCATGTGGCGCCGGTACTGAGCATGACTTTTCAGATGACCCTTTACCAGTCATCATGTTACATGCAGTATATACATATGTGTACTCATGTTTATGTACTGGGCATTAGCGCTCACGTCCTAGTTATTATCTTGGACACCCTATTCCATGGGACAGGTCGCAGGATGGACGGAGCTGGTAGTTCAAGGCAGGACTAGGGAGCAGGAGCCTTGAGGAGTTTATTATACAGCAGGATTCGATATAGCTGTATAATGTTTACTTTTATGTTTTTCGATATGGTTGTATCACTACAGTATTAAGTCTGGATATATTTTACTAAGCTGATACAAAATTTATGGATTATGTTTCCGCACGTTTTACTCTGTTAAGTATTTTGCTGTATTAAGTTTAATGCATGCTATTAGTTGCCAGTTAGTAGGTGATTCCATGCAGGGTCACTACATTTTTGGCATCAGAGCATGCATAGATTTTGGGAATTAGTACTTGGAATTTAGTTTAGTCTTGAGTAATTCTTGCACATTTGGGATTTTAATGTGCAATTCTTTTCAGGATATGGCTGACGAGAGTCACGGTAGTATTGGCCAGGAAGGTGGTCATCATCGTCATCATCGCCATCGTGATGATCAGTATCGTCCTCATTAGGGTAGACGTCGCTACACTATTAATAAGTTCATGCAAGTAGGACCAAAACCCTTGGTGGGAGGCGAGAATCCTGAACAAGCAAGAAGATGGATGTCCAAACTCGAGAGTGCTTTTCGAGCTTTCGATTGCACTGAGGAGCAGAAATTGAAAGTTCTAGAATTCGTTCTAGAGGATCGAGCACGATTTTGGTGGGATGCCAAGGCTGCTCAGGCACGTACTGAGAGAGGACAGGTGACTTGGGGAGATTTTTGTCAGCAGTTTCAGAAACTGTATTTTCCTCCAGCTGTTCGCCAGACACGATCGATGGAGTTGCTTACTCTGAGGCAAGGATCAATGACTATTGATCAATATCAGCAACGATTTCTTGATTTTCTACCTTTCAGTCCTGATATCAGTGACAGTGATGCGTCCAAGTATGATATCTTTCTGTAAGGCTTGAATCACGATATCTACTCACAAGTTGTCTTCTGTGATGATCCGACATCTTATGAGACTTTGGTGAACCGTTGCCGTCTTGTGGAGACCAGCAACAGGCGGGCATAGTTGATGTTGCCAGGACAGCCTAGTGGATCTTTTGAGCCTAGAGCTCAATCTGTTGTGCAATCTGGACCTATGTCTTCTTCTACTCCTACTACTTCGTCTGGTTCTCGTGGTTCACGAGGTACATTCCGTTTCGGGAAGAAGAAGCAGAAGGAGGAGGAGGAATTTTGCAGCCACTGTGGAGGAAAACATCTTGCAGCTTTATTTCGGAAGGATACTGGTGCTTGTTATATTTGTGGTGAGCAGGGACATCTGAGGAGAGATTGTCCTCAGCGTATGGGTTCTGCTAGTGGATCAGGATCACAGGTTGGATCTCAGGCTTCTACTTTTCCAAGTCAGCAGCCAGCACCACAGAGTTCTTCTGGTTACCATCCACACTCACAAGGGTAGGTGTTTGCTCTGTCTCAAGACCAGGCTACTGAGGGAAGCGATCGCATATTGGCAGGTACCTTTTTGTTATGTGGTATTCTTGCACTTGTTTTAATTGATACTGGAGCATTGCATTCCTTTATTTCTAGCCGTTTTGTTAAGAGACATAGATTACCTTATGTATCATTAGATATGGATTTAGTTGTATCTACTCCGTTGGAGCAGGAGGTAGTGACTAAGCATCTAGTGATGGGTTGCCTTCTAGAGTTTGAGGGTCACGTGTTGTCTGCTAATCTGATGATTCTAGCGATGGCAGATTTTGATTGTATTTTGGGAATAGATATGCTGACTTTGTATCACGCTATTGTGGATTGTTATCAGCGTCTGGTACAGTTTCATCCAGATGAGGGTGATAGCTGGTACTTTTATGGAGAGGGTGCGCGACCTCCGATGCCACATGTTTCGGCTTTGAAGGCATGTCATGTCTTAGAGTCAGGTAGGGAGGGCTACCTCATCTATGCAGTTGATATGTCCATGAGTAGTCCGGGTATCGATCAGTTACCGGTTGTCAGCAAGTTTCCTGATATATTCCCTGATGAGATTCCTGGTTTTCCTCCGGTTTGATAGGTTGAATTTGGTATTGATCTAGTACCAGGAACTACGCCTATATCCTGGGCACCTTATCGTCTAGCACCGTCACAGATGAGGGAATTGAAACAGCAGTTGCAGGATCTGCTAGATAATGGATATATCCATCCGAGTGTTTCTCCGTGGGGAGCACCTGTTTTGTTCGTCAAGAAGAAAGATGGATCGATGCGATTATGTATTGACAAAAGGCAGTTGAATCGTGTCACCATCAAGAATAAGTATCCTTTGTCATGGATTGATGATCTGTTCGATCAATTACAGGGTACTTCTGTTTACTCGAAGATAGATCTGAGATCTGGATAACACCAGATGCGGGTACGAGAATCAGATATTTCTACGACTTCTTTCAGGACCAGATATGGACATTATGAATTTCTGGTGATGCCATTTGATTTGACGAATGCACCGGCAGTCTTTATGAATCTGATGAATCAGGTATTTCGAGAATATCTGGATAGATTTTTCATCGTCTTCATTGATGATATTCTTGTCTATTCTCATGACAAGGATGAGCATGCACAGCATCTGAGGATTGTTTTACAAACGTTACGAGATAAGCAGCTGTATGCGAAATTAAGCAAGTGCGAATTCTGTCTTGATCGAGTAGTGTTTCTCGGTCATGTAATTTCTAGTGAATGGATATCTGTTGATCCAAGTAAGATAGAGGCAGTGCTGAACTGGTCTCGTCCAACGACGGTTGCTGAGATTCGAAGTTTCTTGGGTCTAGCGGGTTATTACCGTCGGTTCATCGAGAATTTTGCACAGTTGGCCAGGCCTTTGACACAGCTTACATGGAAAGATTTTGCCTTCATATGGTCCTCGGATTGTGAGGAGTCATTTCACAAACTGCGTAGATGTCTTACTACTGCTCCTGTGTTAGATCTACCTTCTAGATCAGGAGGTTATGTTGTCTATACTGATGCCTCTGGTCAAGGGTTAGGATGTGTTCTTACACAGCAATGGACACGTTATTGCCTATGCTTCTCGACAGTTGAAGACGCATGAGAATAATTATCCAGTACATGATCTCGAGTTTGCCTCCATTGTATTTGCACTCAAGATTTGGAGGCATTATCTTTATGGCGAGAAATTTGAGATATTTACGGATCACAAGAGTTTGAAGTATTTATTAACTCAGGCGGAGTTGAATATGCGACAGAGACGTTGGATGGATCTTCTGAAGGATTATGATTGTGAAATCAAATATCATCCAGGTTCTTCTAATCTTACTGCTGATGCCTTGATTCGGCAGGTGAGACTGTCTGTACTTCAGACTAATGAAATATCTCATATGATACAAGAGTGTTGTTCATTGATTTTTACGCTCAAGCACGGGAAAGGGAGAAATGGGATTCGATTGTATACTATTCTATCTGAGCCAGCATTGTATTCTCGGATCAGAGATGCTCAGATATCTGATGTTAAGACTCAGCGTTTGGCACGTCTAGCCAATGGGGTTAATACATCTGGATTCCATTTTTAGGGAGATGGATTATTGTGCTTATCTAATCGAGTGGTTGTACCTGAGGTTGCGGAACTCAGGAATGATATTCTTTCTCAAGCTCACAGGAGTCGATTATCAGTTCATCCTGGAAGCATGAAAATGTATAAGGACTTGCGAACTAGATTCAGGTGGAAAGGGATGAAGAGTAGTGTGTATCAATTTGTTTCGAGATGTTTGGTTTGTCAACAGGTCAAGGCTGAACACCGACGACCATCTGGATTACTGCAGAATCTTGAGATTCCCGAATGGAAGTGGGAGTACGTGACTATGGATTTTGTCACTCACTTGCCTATGACTTCACGTCAGTGTGATGCTACCTGGGTCGTTTTTGACCGTTTGACGAAATCAGCACACTTTATTCCTTACAATCGGGAGTATTCTTATGATTGCATGAAACGCTTATATGTCTAGGAGATAGTGCGATTACATGGGATTCCAGTGAGTATAGTTAGTGATAGAGACCCGCGATTTACCTCACGTTTTTGGGGTAGTTTTCAGTAGGCTTTTGGGTACCACTCTGAGTTTGAGCACTGCATATCATCCGGAGACTGATGGGCAGTCAGAGCGGACAATTCGTACGCTGGAGGATATGCTACGTTCTTCTGTCATGGATTTTGGTTTGTCTTGGCAGGATCAGTTACCTTTGATCGAATTTGCCTACAATAAAAGTTATCATCGTAGTATTGATATGGCACCTTTCGAGGCATTGTATGGTCGATGGTGTCGTACTCCGTTATTCTGGGATGAAGTCGGAGAATGACAAGTCAAGGGTCCTGAGTTGGTGCAGCAGATTGTAGATAAGGTAGATTTGATCAAGCGGAGGATCAAAGCTGCTCAAGATAGACAAGCCAGTTATGCTAATATTCATCGCAGGCCATTGCAGTTTGAGCCTGGTGAATATGTGTTCCTACGAGTATCACCTTTCAGGAAGGTGATGAGATTCGGTGTGAAAGGTAAGTTGTCACCTCGTTTCATTGGGCCTTTCCAGATACTGGAGAAGATTGGAGATTTTGCTTATCGTTTGGCGTTACAGCCATCTCTTTCCAGTATACATAATGTTTTTCATGTGTCGTTACTTCGACAGTACATAGCTGATGAATCACATGTAATTCAATCTACTGATGTTCAGCTAAAGCCAGATCTGTCGTATGTTGAACGACCACTCCGTATCCTAGACAGGAAGGAGAAAATTCTTCGGAACAAGATTATACCACTTGTGATGGTACAGTGGCAGCGCTGAGGCGTTGAAGAAGCAACTTGGGAAATCGAGAGCTATATGCGAGCACAATATCCTGAGTTGTTTGTTGTGTATTTTTTATTCCATGTAAAGATGTAATTATAGTTGTTGTAATAAAACATGGTTGATGTTTCATATTGTTATCTTGATTTGTCTTTAGATTTTATTTCGCGGACGAAATATCTAAAGGTGGGGAGAATGTAGTAACCCAGATTCCATTTCAAGATAATAATATGTTAAACATGATTAAGGATTGGTGATTAACCAATTCTGGGGTTTAATCGGACTTCAGAATCAAGAATTTGATTTTCATTTTTCTGAGCCAGTTCGGATGGTCCGAAGAGAACTTCGGACGGCCCGAACTCAGCAACTCGGGGGCTCCGAAGATGGCTTGTTGACTTCGGAGTTAAGGCAAGTTCGGACGATCCGAACTAAGGATCGGATGGCCCGAACTCCCTCATGCCATACAAGCATGATTACTCAGCCATGGATTTTGACAAGTGTCGGACGAAGAGAAGTTCGGACGATCCGAACTTGATTTCAGAGGCTCCGAACCCGACGTGGCTTGCATGCATGCATTAAGCTGGAACGGATGATCCGAACCCCAGTTCGGAGGGCCCGAACTCGACCAGAAATTTTCCTATGAATAGGACTCATTCGATTTCAATTTGAATTACAAATTTCCGAGTTTCCTTCTCCAGTTATATAGTGTGAGTTATACACTTGAGGGCCCTATCGGTTATAATAGAGGTTCTGGAATAACCAAGGAGTGGTTATAGTCATCCGGGACTAGCGACTTCAAAGGGCTATCGACGGACGAAGGTATGGTCCGGGAATCTATTTAAGTTTTGGGAGTACTTATTAGCTTAGTTAAGACTTATAGAACTTGTGTAGTGATACGATGAACTTCTGAATATAGGCTTGGAACCTAGGATCCTACTATACTTGAACTAGCTTAGAGGTACGTACACATTGACTGAGATTGCCAGCGAGTATACATGTTTATATGTTTCATTTATTTGGCATTATTATATGGCATGATATATGATTTACCGCTTTCTATATTCATATGTCATGTGCATATACACGTTGAGTCTATACCTTGATATACCTGATTATAGAGCCGCTCAGCTCTATACTCGATAGTCTGTCACTGAGAGTACCGCGACGGCGGGGACATTTATGTCTAACTACTCTGGTGTACTTGACGAGTGTGGTTGCACCCAGAGGTTGATCCATGCGGTGGCAGCACTCATGTGGCGCCGGTACTGAGCATGACTTTTCAGATGACCATTTACCAGTCATCATGTTACATGCACTATATACATATGTTTACTCATGTTTATGTATTGGGAGTTAGCGCTCACGTCCTAGTTATTATCTTGGACACCCTATTCCATGGGGCAGGTCACAGGATGGACGGAGCTGGTAGTTCAAGGCAGGACTAGGGAGCAGGAGCCTTGAGGAGTTTATTATACAGCAGGATTCGATGTAGCTGTATAATGTTTACTTTTATGTTTTTCGATATGGTTGTATCACTACAGTATTAAGCCTGGATATATTTTACTAAGCTGATACATAATTTATGGAATATGTTTCCACACGTTTTACTCTGTTAAGTATTTTGTTGTATTAAGTTTAATGCATGCTATTAGTTGCCAGTTAGTAGGTGATTCCATGCAGGGTCACTACAGGTGTAAGGTCTTTAAACTCATGTAGAGCATGATCTTGCTTGTATGCTTGTATCGATGCTTTCGGTAGGCAAAGTGAAACTTCATGTTCAAAGGCATGTGATAGATGCAAACAGTTCTTATAAATTAGATCTTGTGCAGAAGATGCCTGCTGACATGCATTGATGCAGAGCATAGCTGAAGGGCTAGTAGAGGAGAACTAATCATTTCACGGGAAGATCTTATCGGCGGTCCTTGCAAGAATTGTGCATGACTGATTTAGAAAGCATGCTAGTATTGATGCTTGGACGGATGAGAAGCTTCATGCTCAAGATCAAAATGAATACGATGATTTAATTATTGTATTTCAGTTGTAAATAATGAATCATCAGACACTGGTTGTATCATTTCAAGTTATTGGTTGTACATTTTTAGTGTATTTAAATTCTAGTAATTTTGTATTACATGGGATTGTTACAAATAAATTGTACATAAACTTGAGACGATGATACGTGTATTAAATTTGAGATTAAACCATTGATTTTTTTATCAGTGTTTGACTGCAGTGTCTTGCTAAGGTTATGGAGTGGTTCTAGTTGATTGGTTCTAGGTGCTTTCCTTGGATGATCTAGATTGTCGGCGGACTAAGTTAGTGCCAAGGATGAGGTGATTCATCAAAGGCATGGGTATTGTCCTAAAGTTGTTTTTCTTATAACAGTAGTCTGTTTGACCTTCTTAGGTTGTAACTGTGTGATGATGGGTTTTCATCCAGAAACCAGGTCGAGTATATACCAAGAGTTGTTGATTATGACTAGAATTAGACGTGAATAGGCGCGACCCTATGCCGGTTTTATTTGGAAGCCGTTGCGCTTCAGGAGGTGGCGGTGGGAAGGCTACTCAGTCTAGAGATTTTGGTAACAGTCACGACAGGGTATGACCTTCGTGTGTTTAGGTACCGAGTTTGGTATTAGTGGATTAGTTATCGTCTGAATATTATCAGAGATATTTGTTTGATATATCTGATATCAGAATCAGTCTTGGAGGGATTTCCTTGACAATTGAGTGCTCTGAGAAGATAGGTTTTGAACTTTGAAGTATTGCTAGATTAGTAGATCTAGTAGGTGGACGGATTCCAATCCGTAATTACGCGAAGTATCGTCTGATGTCTTCAAGAATGAAGCATAGGGTTTCCTTGTGAAAGAAATGATCTAGGTTGATAGATCAAGGAAAGTATTTGGGTTTTAGTTTGCCTTGATGTTTGTTTGTATGGACAACATGAGGAACGGTAGTTCTGGAACGGCGCGGGACTTGTGACAACAAGACTATTCTTAACTGTTATCTGATGCTGTCAGAAATAGATGTGTGACATCCGATGCAGTTATTGCAATTCCAATTGTTTGGGAACAGCAAGACTTGTAGGAACTGGGTCAAGGTTATTGATCAAGACATGAAGGGTTTCGATAATCAATTATTTTCCGATTTTATTGTCACTGACGGGTCAAGTGCAAGCCACGATAAGATCGACGCGGTCGATAAGTTAAGTCCAATCAGTGATTATTAGGATGTAGTGGACCAAGAGATGCTTGGGATAGTACTTTGAAGCATTGTGCTTAGGAGATTGGTCCTTGGTAACGCCTCAGAGAAGTTGGCGATTCAAGTATATTTAGAATCTCTAGGAATGCCAGAGACGGATCTTTTTGGGTTGCTGCTGATCGAGGATGATTGCAATTTGACTTGTGTGGTCAAGTTCAGGTGATAACTTAGTAGTAAGAACGAGCATGATAATTGGTAGTTCTCTAGGATAGTACCTTCTTGTTAAGAAAAGGGTAATTTTATGCAAGCATTGATTAGTATTAGCAATGAAGAACTCAGGATGAGTGATTTGGATCAAGTAGTTGCTGTAGTAACCCAGTTTCCATTTTAATATAATAATTTGATAAACATGATTAAGGGTTAGCAATTAACCAATTTCGGGACTTAATCGGACTTAAGAATTAAGAATTGGGTTTCCAAAGTTTTGGCCAGTTCGGACTATCCGAACTTAGCAAGTCGGGGGCTCCAAATAAGGGCATGTTGACTTTGGAGTTAAGGCACGTTTGGGCGGTCAGAACCAGGATCGGACGGCCCGAACTCCCTTATGCCAAGCAAACAGGATTACTCAGCCATGGATTTTGACAAGTGTCAAAATTAGAACACTTCGGACGGCCCGAAGTAGCGATCGGACGGTTTGAACTCGACGTGTTTTGCATGCAAGCGTTGAGAATGATGGGACAATCCGAACCTGAGTTTGGAGGCTCCGAACTTGACCGGGAAATTTTGCTATAAATAGGGCTCATTTGGATTCATTTTGAATTACGAATTCCGAGTTTCCTTCTTCAGTTATATAGTGTGAGTTATACACTTAAGGGCCCTATCGGTTATTATTGAAGTTCTGGAATAACCAAGGTGTGGTTATAGTCATCTGGGACTAGAGACTCCAAAGGGCTTACTACGGACGAAAGTATGGTCCGAAAATTTATTTAAGTTTTGGGAGTACTTATTAGCTTAGTTAAGGCTTATAGAACTTGTGTAGTGACACGGTGAACTTTTGAATATAGGCTTGGAACCTAGGATCCTATTAGACTCGAACTAACCTAGAGGTACGTAAACATTGACTGAGATTTCCAGCGAGTATACATGTTTATATGTTGAATTTATTTGGCATTATTATGTGACATGATGTGTGTTTTACCGCTTTCTATATTCATATATCATTTGCACATACACGTTGAGCCTATACCTTGTTATACTTGATTATAGAGCCGCTCAGATCTATACTCGATAGTCTGTTACTGAGAGAACTGCGATGGTGTGGACATGTATGTCTGACTACTCTGGTGTACTAGACGAGTGTGGTTGCACCCAAAGGTTGATCCGTGCGGTGGCAGCACTCATGTGGCGCCGGTACTGAGCATGACTTTTCAGATGACCCTTTACCAGTCATCATGTTGCATGCATCATATATATACATTTACTCATGTTTATGTACTGGGAGTTAGCGCTCACGTCCTAGTTATTATCTTGGACACCCTATTCCATGGGGCAGGTCGCAGGATGGACGGAGCATGTAGCTCGAGGCAGGACTAGAGAGCCGGAGCTTTACAGGGGATTTTATACAACAGGATTGGTTTAGCTGTATAAATGTTTTAGACAGTTTTATTTTGAGATTTTCGATATGGTTGTATCACTACAGTATTAAGTCTGGATATGTTTTACTAAGATGATATGTAAATTATGGATTATGTTTCCGCACGTTTAACTCTGTTAAGCATTCTTGCTTTATTAAATTTAATGCATGTTATTAGTTGGCAGTTAGTAGGTAATTCAATGCAGGGTCACTACATTTTTGGTATCATCGATCCTTATGAGGGTAGACGCCGCTACACTATCAATAAGTTTATGCAAGTAGGACCAAAGCCTTTATTGGGTGGCAAAAATCCTTAACAAGCAAGAGGTTGGATGTCCAAACTCGAGAGTGCTTTTCAAGCTTTCGATTGTACTGAAGAGCAAAAACTGGAAGTTCCAGAATTTGTTCTAGAAGATCGATCACGCTTATGGTGGGATTCCAAGGAGACCCAGGCACTTACGGAGAGTGGACGGGTGACTTGGGGGGATTTCAGTCAGTAGTTTCAGAAACTATATTTTCCTCCAGCAGTTCGTCAGGCACGATCTATGGAGTTGCTGACTCTGAGGCAAGGATCAATGACTATTGATCAATATCAGCAACGATTTCATGATCTGCTACATTTCAGTTGTAGCGACCCGACCCGGATCCAGTACCTAATCAGAGTTAAGAGCATCATTAAGCATGCATTAAATAAATCGTTGCGGAAGACTTAAATATAAGTAGACCGGCGGAATACAACTGGTTAAACAAATTCGATTATATAACCCAATCGAATAACTTAAATAAAACCTACAACTAATCTTGCTGTCTTCAAGGGTCACTGGCCTGTCCAAGCACCTGGTGCTCAATCCTGCATCTATACCTGCCTTGTCGAATAGGGTGTCCAGATACACAGAAAATATTGGACGTGAGCTCTAAGCTCAATACGCAAATACGGATAAACATACAAATATGATGCATGAAAATGACAGGGTATCCATATCAGGGATAACTATATGCAAACTGCTCAGACTGGTTCCTGGGATATGAGCTCATCACATCGGGGTAGCTAACCAAAGTGTGAGACCACTCACTCCCAAATCTCGGACGCGGACCACGGAGTCCTCTAGGTACCAGTACCTAAGGGTACTCGATAACAAACGTCCAAACAGGGCTGAGCAACTGTTACGCCTTAAACGCATACAAATATCTTAAATGAGATTAATGTTTTTAATGCGATAACTTATCTTGTTTTGATAATTACAAAACTAGGTTAATATTTCTAATCGTTTAAAGTGAGACTTTGCAGATTAGATTTCTATCAAATTCATGTGCAATATATATTCTATCGATGGAATTGAACAAACCATGGAGTAGAAACATTGCGAAAAATGTTGAACATTTTAGAATCATCCAATTTCAATCTCCACCATTCATATTAAATTTTAGGATGCTCAAAATCTACGGTCCAAATTTAAGGTCAATCCAACAGACGGATTGGGAGTTATAAATTTTTTAAAAGTGCCGCGCATAACTAGAAGCAAAAATATGACAAAGTAAATTCAGAAAAATATTGGAATCATTTGAGGCATCGAAATCCGATCTCCACCGTTAACAACAAAATTTAGGATGTTTTAAAGCTACTGTCCAAATTTCAAGTCGATCCGACGGGTAGATTGTGAGATATGAACTTTTGACTTTTGTCGCTCAGTCAGTAACGAACCAGAACGTTCGCAACGTTCCTACCATAAAGCACGATCCAATTTTTAAGGAAGAAAGTCATCCAAAAAAAGCCGCAATGCGCCAAACAGATGCAACGAACCTACGAACAGACGTAACGTTCGTCACCAACGTCGGAAGAATTTAATGTGCGCCGAACGGACGCAACGAACCTGCCTGAATTTTCAGCTATAAATACATGCCATTTGAATCCATTTCAACTCACCAATTCACTCTCATCTCTCATTTCAAGCAATATCCTCTCCTTAAAAGTATTCAAGTGATAGTTGAGCGATTTATTCAAAATCGAGGGTTGTTTGTATTAAATCATTTGTGAGTTGGATGCTCGATTATTGTAAACACTTGTGTGTGAAGCCAAGTGTATTTTGCGAGTGTTGTGGCTATCCTTGGAGCCCTTAAGGCCTGGTGTTGAGTTTTATCGGCACGGTGATCGTGTTGAGTTGTACGGCTATCCTTGGAGCCATCAAGGCCAAGACGTTGAAGTGCTAGTGGATCCCTGGTTAATCGATCTTAACCAAGAAGGGTAGACGTAGACGATTTATCGTCGAACTTCCATAAACATCTCTTATCCCTTTTAATGTTTTATTTACATTACTCATTTATTTACCGCACTTATATTTGATTTCTTTAAGTCTTCCGCTTGCGTACTAGCATAATTGTTTTAAATTGCTAAAGTTGTCAACCCCCCATTAGGTTCTAACAAGTGGTATCAGAGCCACCTTTTTACAAAATATTTTCAAAAAGGCTCTATAGCAAATCTAGCTAGCGATTATGCTCAAGGGCAATCAACCAATCGTCCTCCTCTTTTCAACGGCATAAACTATGGATATTGGAAAAATCGAATGTCCCTATATATCCAATCCATAGATTATGACATTTGGAAAGTAACTGTGAAAGGTCCCTACATACCTACGAAAGAGGTTGAGGGAGTCAAAATTCCTAAGGGAATGGACGACTTTTCAAAGGAGGATATGAAATTGATATCTCAAAATGCTAAAGCTATGAATATTATTCATTGTTCCTTAGATATGAACGAGTTCAACCGGATCTCGATGTGCTCATCCACAAAAGAGATTTGGGACAAATTGGAGATATGCCAAGAAGGGACCAATCAAGTCAAGGAGACAAAGATCGATCTACTTCAACTCAAATACGAGACATTTGAGATGGAGGATAGTGAGGATGTTGATACCATGTTCCGAAGGCTCTCTCAAATCATCAATGAGCTAGCCCAACTTGGAGAACAATATCCAACCAAGCAAGTATGGAGGAGAGCTCTACGCGCCTTACCCAAGGAGTGGGATGCCAAGAGGACTGCCATCATTGAGTCCAACAAAGGCGACACCGCATCGTATGACCTTGATCAACTTCATGGCACCCTTAAAACCCATGAGTTAGAAGTGTCTACAAGGAAAGAGTAAAAGAGGTAGGATGAAAAGACCAAGGCAAAGGTGATTGCCTTATCCACCCAAATAGAAGAAGAAGATGATGATGATATGGCTCTCTTCACAAGAAAATTCAAAAGATCTATGCGAGGAAACAAATTCAAAAAGAAGACGGACAAGGAAGTAACATGCTACAACTGTCAACAACAAGGCCACTATGCAAATGAGTGTCCTCTCAAGAAGAAGGTTGACAAGGGAAAGAATAAAGCACTCATAGCCACTTGGAGCGATAGCGATGATGACGAGGAGAAAGCTAACATCTGCCTCATGGCTAAGAGTGATGACATCGTTTCTGACGACGATGATGAGGTACCTTCCTATGATGAATTACTACATGCATATAAACATATGTTTGATATGGCTAAGTCACTTAGAAAATAAAATAGAAACCTCAAAAATGAATTAGAAACTAAGGAGCATGAAAACCTAAGATTAAAGGATGTCATAGCTCACTTAGGAAAATCTTTTGATATGTTCAATGTTGATAGTAATAAATTGAATAATTTACTTAGCATGCAGAAATGTAGTTTTGATAAGGGCGGAATAGGATATGGTAAGAAATCTATAGACTTTACTAGCCTCATTACTAAAGCAGAAATGAGATCACCCCCTACATGCTCTTATTGTTGTAAAATAGGTCATGCTAGACATAAATGTAGATCTTTGAAATATCAATATGATCAAAAGAGTTATATGAAATGGAGGCCTAAGAGTACTTAACAACTCATCAGTCGGCATTATGAGATCATGATCTAAGGAAGTTCATCATAGACTGGTTTAAACTGTCTTGACTTGTGACTGGTCTTCCTGATGAACGCTGCTCTGTCCAAGGAAATAGGTTTTTAAAGAGGTCATAACCCTACCTATTACTGGGAGCACTCTTGGAAAGTGGCGATGATGTCGCTATGAGAGACTGAACTCTTAGAAATCTACTTTGTATCTCTCTTTTTTAACACTATGGACCCAAAAAAACTAAAGGGTACCAAAATCAATTCTTGCAGGGAAATAGGAAATCTGTTCTCCCTAGCATATGGTATCTAGACATATGACAGAGAACAAATAACTACTCCAATCGATCAAACCAAAGGAGAAAGGAACTGTCACCTTTGGAGACAAAAACAAAGGAGTTATCGAAGGAATCGGCTCAATAGGTATTTCTAAATCCTGCTTGATTGATGATCTACTCCTAGTGAAAAGGCTTAAGCATAACCTACTAAGCATAAGTCAATTGTGCGATAGAGGTTATGAAGTCAAATTCACTCCCCAACACTGCACTATATCACTCACATCTGACAAATCCATAAATTTCAAAAGATATAGAAGTGAAAATGTTTACAAGGTTTCTTTAAATAATTTATCTTTGACAAATATTAAAAGCCTTGTATCCTTGAATGTTGATGACAACATTCTTTGGCATAGATGACTAGGTCATGTTGGTCCTAGTACCATAGAAAAACTTTTTAAACTTGATTTAGTTGTTGGTATGCCAAAACTCAATTTAAAATTAGATTCTGTTTGTGATGCCTGTCAACTTGGCAAACACACAAGGGAATCTTTTAAAAGCAAAAATTTTGTATCAACTTCTATGCCCCTTGAACTTCTTCACCTAGATCTATGTGGTCCCTCGAGGAATGCTAGCCTAGGAGGGAAGCTTTATGCATTTGCCATTGTGGATGATTTCTCACGTTACACTTGGACATTGTTTTTAGCCCACAAAAATGATGTCTTCGATTATTTTAAAACTTTTGTCAAACGAGTTGAGAATGAGAAAAATCTTTCAATAAAGCAGATCCGTAGTGACCACAAAACTGAATTTCAAAATGAGAGTTTTACAAATTTTTGTGAAGAGAAAGGCATCGGTCATAATTTTTCATGTCCTAGGACTCCTCAACAAAACAGGGTCGTTGATTGGAAAAATAGGACACTTGTGGAGATTGCGAGGACCATGATATGTGAGCATTCTCTACCAAAATATTTTTGGGTTGAAGCAATGAACATTGCATGTTACATTATCAATCGTGTATCAATAAGACCAATTCTCAAAAAAACTCCATATGAATTATGAAGAGGAAGAAAGCCTAACATTTCATACTTTCGGGCTTTTGGATCAAAATGCTACATTCATAATAATGGTAAGGACAACATCGGTAAGTTTGATGCCAAATCCGACAAAGGCATCTTTCTCGGATATTCTACCTCAAGTAAGGCTTTTAGAGTATTTAATAAACGTACTTTACTTGTTGAAGAATCTATGCATGTTGTATTTGATGAATCTATGTCTATAGTCTCTCGCACTAACAATGATGATATAGAATTACTCGAAGAAGAGATGGCTTCATCAAGCTTAAATGATATAGATGTCTCTGTTGAGGAACACCACTTCCGAAGGATTGGACGCTTCACAAAGATCATACTATAGATCTTATCATTGAAATTCCTTCGAAAGGAGTAACCACTTGCTCTTCACTTAATAATATTTGCAATCATCTTGCTTTTGTTTCGCATGTTGAACCTAAGTGCATTGATGATGCTTTATTAGATGACTCCTAGATTATTGCTATGCAAGATGAATTAAATGAATTCAAGCGCAATGATGTTTGGTGTCTTGTTCCTAGGCCGCATGATAGATCTATTATTGGTACTAAATGGGTCTTTAGGAATAAACTTGATGAGCATGGTACTATCACTAGAAATAAAGTTAGGCTAGTAGCGAAAAGATATAGTCAAGAAGAAGGCATTGATTATGATGAGACATATGCTCCTGTTGCCCGACTTGAATCTATTCGCATGTTGCTTGCTTTTACCTGCTCTAGAAATTTCAAGTTATTTCAAATGGATGTTAAGAGTGCATTATTGAATGGTGAATTAAAAGAGGAAGTTTACATTGAACAACCTGATGGCTTTGTTGATGCTTTATTGCCTGAACATGTGTATAGACTAAACAAATCTTTGTATGGTTTGATACAAGCTCCTCGAGCTTGGTATGAAAAATTGTCTACTTTCCTTCTTTCAAATGATTTTTCGAGAGGAAAGATTGAAATTGCTTTATTTACCAAAAATGTCGAAGATGAATTATTGATTGTGCAAATTTATGTTGATGACATAATTTTTTGTTCTACTAACGAAACTCTCTGTAAAGATTTCTCCAAACTTATGCAGGAACACTTTGAGATGAGCATGATGGGGGAACTTAACTATTTCCTCGGATTGCGAATCAAACAGTGCAAAGAAGGATTCTTTGTGAATCAAAGCAAATACATCAAGGAGATTCTAAAGAAGTTTGGGATGGAGAACACAAAATCATCATCTTCACCGATGAGCACAGCAATCAGACTCGACAAGGATGAAAATGGTAAATCTGTAGATCAATTTTCCTTTCGTAGTATGATTGGATCCTTACTTTATGCTACTGCTAGTAGACCGAAGATTATGTTTAGTGTTTGCTTGTGTGCACGATTTCAATCATGTCCAAAGGAATCACATTTGTTCGTCTTAAAACGCATTGTCAGATATCTTTCAAATACTCCAAATCTCGGCTTGTGGTATTCGAAAAATTCTTTCTTTGATTTAAAAGCTTACTGTGATGCCGACTTTGGTGATATAAGGTGGACAGGAAAAGCACTAGTGAAACTTGTTTCCTTTTAGGAAACTATTTAGTTTCTTGGTTTTCCAAAAATCAAAATTGTGTTGTGTTGTCAACGACCGAAGTCGAATATATGGCTGCCGATAGTTGTTGTGCGCAAATTCTTTGGATGAAGCATCAACTGCTTGATTATGGCGTATCTTTTTCAAAAATCCCTATTTTTTGTGACAACACTAGCGCCATATGTCTTACAAAGAACCCGATTCAACATTCGCGCACCAAACATATTGACATTCGTCATCATTTTATTCGTGACCACATCTAACGAAATGAAGTTGAACTTCAATATGTTGACATGTCAAATCAAATTGCCGATATTTTTACAAAATCACTAGATGAAAATACTTTTATTCATTCTCGTGGTGAACTTGGCATGATTGAGTTGTAATCGCTTGTAGACGTAAGTTTAAATTTAATGTCATATTAAAGGGGAGCTTAATATTAAAATTCAAGCAAATTAATGTTGAATAATACAAATTAATTGTATTTATTCATAATTATAAAGCTCACATTTTATGTGTATTATTTTGTTTAAAATATAACTCTAGGAGACAAAATCCGAAAAAAATTTCAAATTTCCGAACATTATATCCGTTCCAAGCAACGTCCCTTCCGTTAGCTTACTCTTCGTTGTCAACGTTCTTAGAACGTTGCTTCCGTTCCCTTTCTTTTCCCACCTTAGTTTAAAATTTTAACCGCGAAAATTTACCGCCATTATAACTATCGTTGCGTCCGAATGACCAACGTTGCTTCCGTTGGTGCAATTCCCGCCTCAATTTCAAAATTAACCGCGAACATTTACCGCCAAGAGGCCTAATGTTTCATCCGTTGGTGGAACGTTGCTTCCGTTCGTACCTTTTACCCGCGAATTTTTCCCGCCAGGACAAACGTTGCTTCCGTTTGTGCAACGTTGCTTCCGTTCCGTTCACTTCCTATATATACAAGCCGAACCCACTCAGTTTTTCACACCAAATTTTCACCTTCTTTCTTCCTTTTGCACGAAAATTTCCTTCCAAAATGGCTTCTAGACGCCAAGTTGATCCCGCCAATCCGAGGAGATGCACTCGTGCTCACACTTAGCCTTTTATCCACGACCTTAATCAACCCTCTATCTCACGACCTATTCCTGCTGACTGTGGTGATAGGCAGATTCTTCCGGGTCGTATTCTTGATCGCTCTTACTTGGCGACCTCTCATCTTCGTTTGTTGGATCTTATTGATTTCCAACAATGGGGTGCATTTTTCCAACCCTCTGATCCAGATTTCATCTATTCCTCCCTTATCCATGAGTTTTATGCCAATTTTGAACTCGAATTGTACAGTGATGACATATATCTGTTACAATTGTTCAAAATCGGTACATTCGTTTCTCTTCAGGTGATCTCGCTGCTTGGTTCTATCTTCCTAGAAATGGACCCAGCGAGTTCTTTGCATTTAAATGGCCTGAGGATAGTCCCGAGTTTAACTTTTTCGAGGCCCTTTCTGCCATTCTCGGTCGACCACCTCACGCTGGTGATGATCGACCATCTCTTAAGATGCTTTGTCCTAATTTTCAAATTATCCAAAAGCTGATCACTTTTTCCATCATTCTGCGCGCTGGAGACCACTCCATGTGCAAATATCTGGACCTTTATGTCCTTTTTCACATTATTACTCAGCGACCTTTTAACCTGCCTAGACTTATCATTCAGGTCATGCATCATACTGCCAAAAATTCAAAGAAAGTCATTCTTCCTTTTTCTCGATTTATTAACCGAATTCTGACTCACTTTTCGATGATCTGGAGAAGATGCCTATCACTGAGACCTATACTCCTGACCATGTCTCCATCACTAAAATGGAGTTGTCATGGAATCCTGTATTATCTCGATGGGTGCATGAACCAACTCATATTTTCACCCGCTATAATCCTGTAACCCACTTTCACATTCCTTTTTCTCTTAATCCTCCTTCCATTCAAGAGCAAGGATTTTCTCTTGGTTTCACTGACACCGATATTCTTTCCTCTTCTACGATTCCTCCATCTTCTTCTACGTTTGATTACGGCGATCTACCTTTTCCCCTCCTTTGATGCCTCAGCCTCCACCTACTCCGGCTCCATCTTCCGATCGACTCCTTGAGTATCTTCAGCGGCTTGAGATCAACGTGGATCGCAACTACTCCGCTATTCAGTCTATCCAAACATCGATCACGGACTTGACCATAGAGATGCGAGGATCCTTTGATACTGTCCATGACCGACTCAATTTGATGGAAGCAAAACTTCTTGAACATTCGGATGATGACTCTTAGTTTTATATTTTTTTGTATTTTGTACATTTCTCTATCAATGAAATATGATTTTATTTATTGTGTTTTTTATTTATCATATTTGTTGCCTTTTTAATTATCACAAAAATGGGGAGAATAAATTTGGTTAAATATTCAAATTGGTTAAATAAAAATTGATTATGTGATAAAAAATTTGTTTAAAATATTGTTACATTAAGGGGGAGCTTTTTATATGTATTTCAATTGAACTTTATATCTCCTGTTTAACCAAGTTTTGTGATTATCAAAAAGGTGGAGATTGTTACGCATTAAACGCATACAAATCTTTTAAAAGAGATTAATGTTTTTAATGCGATAACTTATCTTTTTTTGATAATTACAAAACTAGGTTATTATTTCTAATCGTTTAAAGTGAGACTTTGCAGATTAGATTTCTATCAAATTCATGTGCAATATATATTCTATCGATGGAATTGAACAAACCATGAAGTAGAAACATTGCGAAAAATTCTGAACATTTTCGATTCATCCAATTTCGATCTCCACCTATCACATTAAATTTTAGGATGCTCAAAAGCTACTGTCCAAATTTCAGGTCAATCCAACGGACGGATTGGGATTTATGAATTTTTCAAAAGTGTCGCGCATATTTTTTTTCTAGTTTCGCTATGCATTACAATTTTATTATGTATTAGCTATGAAATAAAGGTTTCTTGATATGTCTTTAGACTCCCTATTCTTGAATGGTGTAGGTGATGATGCTAAAAATAAATCATTCAAAATATACAGAGAGTCCGGACAAAAAGGTAAGGAAAATTTTTTTTTCAAGACATGCATGGATCCCGTGCACCCTCCGTGCCCGGGTCCGTGCATTAACCTGTATCCAAGGGTTCGGAGACTACAAAAATACACAAACTCCGTGCATGGGTCCGTGCACCAAAAATGCACTAAAACCCCAACTCTCTTTTTTATGCACGGACCCCGTGCACCCTCCATGCTCGGGTCCGTGCCCAACATTTCAAAATCACAAAGTTTCTGCCTCGAACATTGTTCTCACGGACCACCCATGCACGGATGCATGTACGGGGTCCGTGCATGAACAAAATGCAACCTTTCAAGATGCGAAGGTACACGGACCCCCACACGGACATAGGCACTGGGTCCGTGACCTGCTAAAACTTAGAAAAAATAATACAGGCAGCAGATCATGCAATTCCAATCCAACCTCAAAATCCTCAATTATATCATGTATAATCATACAACTTGTATAAAAATAGTACATGAAGTTCTAAAGTTGTACGATAATCGAACTAGTAGAACATGCATCAATTCTAAGTTCTACCATTTAAAATACAATACATGATACAAACAAGTTCTACAATACAAATATCGACTTCTAAACCAAGCACTCACTTCTATCATTCCCAACTCGATCTAGTCATGCTTCCTCTGACTCGAACATACTCCTCATGATTCCATGTACACATACAAAACAAGACAACAGCTGGATAACTCCGGTGAGAATATAATTTCTAGTAAAAGAGACATAACAAGTAAATCCACGTAATATATCAATTCATGATATGCGTAACAACAATACAAGCACTTCAAGTAGTATACAACCACATGAAATATCAACAACTCAATTCGAAATGCAATAAAATGCAATGCATGTCTTTAAAACAAGATTATCGATTCGAATAATCAAAGATATGGTTTCTTATTTTTGGATCCCGAGGTCAAGCCATCACAACAACTCACTGACTCTCCCGATCGAGGTGGATGATGCATTTCTCAATCCTCTAGACTCTGGAGCAACTATAAGGAGCCTCGGGCTAATGGAGTAACTCGAAGACCAATGCAACTCTATTATAGTCTCCAAAACGTCTAATTAATACTGAGCAACACGACCCTTTAAAATCAATCGTTCTGGCTCAGTATGAATGCAAATGAAATCGTAATACATTCAAGTAATTCAACTCAATGCATTTAATCAATCATAACAGGTAATCATGCATGTATGTGATTTAGGGACTTGAGAATCAGTCTAAACTCGAGTATTTGTCCCTTTTCGATTCAATGTCGTCTATTAAATTTTCTTTGATTTGATGCAGCTTCAATCTGGACAAGCTACAAGAACGAGAATTCTAATCAAAATTCTATTCAATCGTAATTCAATGATTAAGGTAAACTCGTTACCAATTCTTGATCAACTCTTTGACGATTCGGATTCTACGAACTCTCAACTCCACGATCTTCAACAAATCTGTACGTATATGTAGAAGAACTCAATATCAATAAAACCAATCAAATCAAAACCAAAATCTAATCAAATTTCTACAGATTCTGAAAATCTCAAACCGGCAGCATAACGGCTATAATCTGATCAACCGAATACCACAGACAGCAATATAACGATCCAAAAAAACTCCAAACATCAATAATTCAACTAGAACAACTCAAAACCCAACAAAATCCAATACCCCATTTTCGAATTTAGCTTAAAAATTCAAAACAATTCAGAACGACGTTCTTTTTTCGATTCGACTTCGAATATACGATCTATCCTAGCTCAAGAACGACATATCCAGAAATAATCAAATTCTGACAATCCCTAAAAATCGAGACATGTTGAAACGTAAGAAAACTTATGGTAGAACGGAGCTCTCGCAGCTGTGATCGCAAATATACCTTCAGATTGAAATTCTAACGGACGGATCGAGCAGAAATCGAAATCAGAAAGCTCAAAGGAGTGTTAATGGTGGTGGCATGAAGGAGAAGAAGAAGGGAAGAAGAATAACGGTGACTCACGTTCCCCCTTTAAATATCAAGTCAAATGAGTCAATTCGCATTTTGGTCCCTGAATTTTCCAAAAATTGCAATATAGTCCCTGATCAACTAACAATTAAATCCTCGAATTTCCTAATCATCGATTATCAATATTAATCTCTTATAATCTCAGTTAATCAAATTTTGGGGTGTTACACGGAGGGAAATGAAGAGGAGTAGCCGAGAGGGCGAGAAAGGGACGCACATGCGCGCTGTCCAAAGAAGATTTTTCCTTTTAAATTTGAGCATCGTTAAACACTAATGATTTTGTAAACTTTTTGATAAAATTTTTTAAAATAAGAGACTCAGTTTTTACCTTTCGAGTATTTTATGAATGTTTCGGTGCTTAAATATTATTTATGAAATTTTTTTCCACGTTTTAAAGAATTTAAATGAATATATGTTCCCGATTGGAGCCCTCGAGAGTCGGGGACGTCACACTATTTGATTTCTTACACCAATCTCTAATAGTGATCCAATACCAATCATACGCTACTTGCATATTCTTTCAGAAAAATGGACTCCAAAATGTATTTTGGTAACTCATAGATCATAGCTAAAACTTATAATACACACAATATCAAACTCAAAATTATGACAATTCTCCTATACTACAACCTAACTAAATAAACATAATTGTATAATTTACTTATCCATCCCCAAGTCCCCATGACATCTGTGAATCAAGCTTTAAGTTCTCAAATTTATTTAAACATGGTGACTCAAACATAAAACTCAATATAACTTAACTCGGTAATACCTAACCATGTGAACCCTTAATCATATCGATGATCATCCAAGTTCCTTATCAAAACTAAATCCACAATTATTTCACTTCCCAAGATTCGAAAACTTAACACAAAAACACATATATCATCTACTTACACATAGTATACGTTAAAACTATGCAAGATAACAATAAATAATCATACTACGATCCTTATGATGCAAGTGCGATATAAAAAATGATCGTGAATTCATTGCCCAAAGGTAAAATCTTAATCAATGAATCTATTCTAACATGAGATTTTTAAACACAAACTAATAGAATTAGAATCATGTTGATTTGAATCCAGAAATAAATAAACTAATCTCGATAAAATAATGTTTTCTATTCAACCAAGTAGGAAATGATACAAATCTCAATTAATCATTTCTTGCAATGAATCCTACTTTTTCATCAAGCAATGATTCTAATTCTACTACATAAAAAAATATCGCTTAATGAAATTTACCTTTAATGTTCATTCTGTCATCATCCTTTCATATATATATACATATTAAATAGACTAGTTACACTTAACAATCGTAAACCAAGAATCCATCCATATCACCAACTCACGGTTTTCATAAAATATGTAATTATAAACGTAAATAAAATCATAACTTTATCGTTAAAACATAAATCTTACAGACATGGCGACGGATGTGACACCCGGAGCCAAAAAGTCCTAGGGCGGTACATGGTCCGCAATATGGGTGGTTAATACCTGAAAGATGGAAACCCCACCAAAGAATGGGCGACGGGTGACATGAATGAACTGATTCCACATCGGAATGAGAGGTACAAAAGATTTGATATGTAAAACTCATATCAAGAAGGTGCATCTTCTTTTCGGAAGCTCATCACATAAGAACTCCAAAGTTAAGCGTGCTTGACTTGGGGCAATTATAGGATGGATGACCCCCTGGGAAGTTTTCCAGGGTGCATGTGAGTGAGGACATAAGTACGCTGAAAAAACCCGTCTTGATACAGTGGGTCTTTACAAATGGTATCAGAGACTGGTCTCTCCCAGTACGGTGTGGTTCGGGGACGAACCAAGCGGAAGCTGGTGGGCATGTGACACCCGGAGCCAAAAAGTCCTAGGGCGGTACATGGTCCGCAATATGGGTGGTTAATACCTGAAAGATGGAAACCCCACCAAAGAATGGGCGATGGGTGACATGAATGAACTGATCCCACACCGGAATGAGAGGTACAAAAGATTTGATATGTACAACTCATATCAAGAAGGTGCATCTTCTTTTCGGAAGCTCATCACATAAGAACTCCAAAGTTAAGCGTGTTTGACTTGGGGCAATTATAGGATGGGTGACCCCCTGGAAAGTTTTCCAGGGTGCGTGTGAGTGAGGACATAAGCACGCTGAAAAGACCCGTCTTGATACAGTGGGTCGTTACAAATGGTATCAGAGACTGGCCTCTCCCAGTACGGTGTGGTTCGGGGACGAACCAAGCAGAAGCTGGTGGGCATGTGACACCCGGAGCCAAAAAGTCCTAGGGCGGTACATGGTCCGCAATATGGGTGGTTAATACCTGAAAAATGAAAACCCCACCAAAGAATGGGCGACGGGTGACATGAATGAACTGATCCCACACCGGAATGAGAGGTACAAAAGATTTGATATGTACAACTCATATCAAGAAGGTGCATCTTCTTTTCGGAAGCTCATCACAAAAGAACTCCAAAGTTAAGTGTGCTTGACTTGTGGCAATTATAGGATGGGTGACCCCCTGGGAAGTTTTCCAGGGTGCGTGTGAGTGAGGACATAAGCACGCTGAAAAGACCCGTCTTGATACAGTGGGTCGTTACAACGGAAGTATTCGAGTCCTTAGCAAGATTGCATGCACGTGATGTTGGTTCTAACCAACCTCTTTGATACTAACTGTGACATCTCGTATTTCTCATTCATTCTTATGAAAATATGGTGCAAAAAATGTGGAACACTTTTGAAATTTTTGTAAGAGTGGGTGCCCAGTGAGCCAACTGTGTGGCTATGGGTTTTGTTGACTCTTTGTATAAACAATCTTTTGTTTAATATTATTTACACTTTTATGGCAATGACTTTATATTACTTCATATTGTTATATTGTGATATACTATTGTTGTTTTGATAAAGACCTTGAATATACTATAGTGTATGTAAGATGTGGTAGAACATGGAGATGTCTATCATGAAATACATCTTATAGTCACTGTATATTCTAAAACCGTTCCTAGTCGATTGAGCCGTCCGATAATAAGGATAAGGATCGCTCGAGTTTGAGACTAGCATTTGCGATGCGGAGTACCACGTTTCATTGGTAGGGAACATGGAGATGTTCGAAGCATGCAAATGGATATTCATAGGATGAATAGTCGAACTACCCTATCCGGACTTTCCAAGTGGTTATCACTTATCGAGTGGATAAAGTCCGCGGTTTTGGTTGTACACCATTAGTCCTTACGACTTGAAACATCATGGAGACTCTATATGCTAGTACTGTGCTTTGACTCGTTTACCGACTCTGAGGGGGTCATCAGGTGTCGAGATTGGGTACAGTTACGACACATATAGGAGTCAATGCATTGTTGTCAAGGATTCACCACATACTTGCGAGTGTGGATATCCTATGCGATCTGAGGAGATATTAGTGTGACAAATCTCTGGCCAGAGTACTTGATGTGATTTAAGAAATGGTTTCTTAGTAGCACATGCGATGTCACTAATTTGATCTTCAAGATGTATTGCATAGTTATCGAATCTTGAGCGACTCTCGATATACCAATGGTTGTTGATTCGATCGGGATATATGGATGAAGGGACCGTACTGTACGTTAACCAAAATCTACTGGTTCTTGTAGGCACTATCAGTGATACCTAGGGAATCATGGGGCGATGTTGCTAGGCGCTTTACCATGATTCGTTGGGCAAGTCGGAAAGTGTTGTTCCGAGTCACAAGGAGTTGTGAGCCCACGGCTAGCTGTATCCCTGAACCATTGAGGGTCACACAGTGTAATGGAGTTTTAATCCCCGTTGAGATAGTTAAATTTAAAGAGTTAAATTAATGAACTAAGGAGTTGGACTTCTTAAATAAGAGTAAGGGAGTAGGATTTCCTAAAATGACATAGGGATGGACATTTTTGGAAACCACTGAATTCGGATTCAGGAAAATTTATTTTGACTTTAAAACGTGCAGAAATGGTTTCTGTGCACATTGGTGAAATCGTATCATCAATCGGAGTCACGATGAATTTTATATTAATTTCTGAACGAGCGGGCTTTGCTTGTCGGGCCCCAGCTTATGACTAATGGGCCCTAAGGTGTTAGTGGCCTGCATTATAAATAAGTTATTTCAGTACAGAAATTACACACAACAGGTCATAATTTTTGAGAGCAAAAATCGAAAAACCCTAGCTCTCTCAAATAATATTTCGGCCGCCCCCTTGCTCTGTCACAGAGAAATTCCGGTCTGTGATTTTGAATCACAGTAAGGAATAACGAATCAAATTCGTGTATTCTCTTCGCAGAAAACTTCTGATAGATTTTCTAGTGCAATCTATCAGAGGGATTAAACCCCATTCGTGGACCTGATTGAAGGCGTTCATCGGTTCCAGGGAGAGACAACAAGAGCAGAATTGTTCTGTTGGTGTCCATTAATCTCGTTGCGAGATTTGAGGTAAAATTTATTTAATTGTTATTTAAATTTTACACACACGTAATTCAATCGATGAACGGTTGATACCCATACCATGGAAACGTTCCATGAAAAATTTTTAAACTTCCGCTGCACCGGGTATCAATCGTAATTGGTCTGGGAACTCGCCAGTTTTCCAACAGTGGTATCAAAGCCAGGTTGCTCAGATCAATCGATTGAATTAATCAATTGTACAAAATTTTTGAGTCTCGGTTTTTGAAACAAAATAAATATTTTTAATAAAAAAAAAAAAATTTTTTTCCGGGGGCGAAACCCGGGCAGCGATTGGATCGCTGCCCGGAAGGGGCAGCGATGGTCGCTGCCCCCAGGGGCGGCGCACGGCGCCGCCCAAAGGGGGCGCACAGCGCCGCCCAGGGCGGCGACCGTCGCCGCCCAGGGCGGCGCACGGCGCTGCCCAGGGCAGCGCTGTGCGCTGCCCAGCGCAGCGCTGGGCGCTGCGCAGGGCAGCGCTCGGCGCCGCCCAGGGCGGCGCTCGGCGCCGCCCAGCGGCGGCGCCAGGCGCCGCCAGGGCAGCAAGCGTTGCTGCCCTAAGGGGGCAGCCGGGCTGCCCCGGCCCGCGCCCCGGGTGCGGGCCAACCCGGGAGTGTCCCGGGTGGCCCGCGGGAAAAAATTAATATTTTATTAAAAATTAATTTTAATATGTTAAAATTTTATTTTTGGTCCGGTCAAAAATTGTTTTTGATTGGTTCACGAGATATCGGATCGAATTGTTCGAGTCCGTAAATTTTAAAATTGATTTTGGATAAATTTGAATTTTTGGAAAATTTTAATATTTTATCCGTAAATTGAATTTTGAAATCAATTATTTTGGTACAATTGATGATAAGATATGATCTTATGATATATTGAGTAAAATATGATTTTATTTGTAAAATTGGATTTTATAGATAAAATATGATTTTATTTGATATGGAGATAAAATATGATTTTATATGTGAAATGTGATTTTATATATAAAATATGATTTTATCTTGTTTAAATTTGAATTGCCACAGCATGTTATCCAATAAATTAATTTTGAATTAAATGTTATTGGATAAGGATGATCGATTGCCATGACCAATTTTGTAGGTGTATGTTAGGAATTTACATTTTGTCTTTATTGTTGTTGGTTTTATTAATGGGCCTGGTTTTATGGCCCGATATGAATGTCATATGTAATAAAAGTGGGCTTGGTTTATAGCCCGTTCCCACCCCCTAAAAATGTATCCCCTACTTGTCATTGTTATTTATTGTAAATACATTAGATTTAGTGGGAGATCAAGATTTGAAGATGGTGGGCCCAGCAGACAATGAAGACTGAAGAAATGTAAATTGGAAGCATATGTAATAGGATTGCATTTGCATACTGCATATTACCTAGGATTGGACTAAGACCCGTGATTGGCAACCACGGGTCAATTAGAAATGGAATCGATCATCCTATATAATATGTGATATTATGATTGTATGCATGTTTAGACATAAATTGCGTGAATCCGGCAATGCATGCAATAAATTAAATATGATGAGACAAATATTTTTATAAATAAAATCCCTCATTTTAAATATGATTTAAAATTTATATCAAGATAAATAAAGGAAATTTAAATATTGTTTAAATGTTCCTACCTTCCATCAACGGTCAATGTATGTGATGCTACCCGCGGATACGGTCCGGCTCATATTATTGGGGGGGCCCGTCCGTCGGAAAGCTGTACATTGGATCGACAAATGTTGTAAGTTGGGTGGAACTCCCATGGGATCGGCTCATATTATTGGGGGATCCACATGGCGACCGTCCATCACAACTTAATATTGATGGGTCATCTTGACATGTCACTTTAAACGGCGTCATATTATTGGGCCCTTATTGGACATGAGGTAAATACATGGGGGTTGCTTTGGAAGCAATTGGGCTCTACCTTTTGAGAATTATGGTTGGCTGATATTATTCGGGACCATAAGTTTGTCAATTGGACTCCATGTTCTCACTAAGGAAAAGTTTCCCGTTTTCACTAGAGGGTGGTGAAATCGTTAAAATAGTGGGAGTGAGATTCATAAAATTAAATTCGCCTATTTTATGTCTTAGTAAATTGTTAAACAATCATTGATATATCTGTTTTCCTTTTCAGTATTTCATACAATGAATTCGCGAAATCCTTTATTCTCGATCCTCGAACAAAACAAGCTGACTGGCGCCAACTATACGGAATGGTTCCGGAAGTTGAAGATTGTCTTAACTTCGGAGAAAATGCTCTACGTGTTAGAGAAAGCACCTCCGAAGGAAGCACCAGCTGACATAAGTCCGGAGGAATTGGCCAAACTTGATGCATGGTGTGACCATGACATCAAGACCAAATGCTATATGCAAGCCTCGATGTCTGATGAACTCCAGAGGCGATTTGAGGACACGGTGAATGCTGCTGACATTCACACGCAACTCAAGGAACTTTTGGGGCTCAGTCGAGGGCTGAAAGGTTCTCTACTGTTAAGGAGTTGATGACGTGCCGCATGCGTGAAGGGACTTCGGTCCGTGATCATGGGGTACGAGTGATTTGGCTCATACAGAAGTTAGCGACCCTTGATTTGGTGTTGGAGCATGAACTCAATGTGGACTTGCTGCTTCTATCTCTTCCTTCTTCATTTGATGGATTCGTGATAAATTTTAATATGAACAAGATAGAGGCCACCCTTGAAGAGATGGTCAATATGCTCGTTACATATGAATCCACACTTAAGAAGGATAAGCCAGCTTTCTTGGTGGGCTCCTCATCTTCTGCTAAGAAGGGGCCAAGTATGAAGGGCAAGAAACGTTCTGCCCCACCCAAGAAAGTGGAACCCGAGAAGAAGCAAAAGACAAAGGCTTCAAACGATGGAAAATCCAAGGATGTTTGCCATTACTGCAAGAAGCCGGGTCATTGGAAGCGCAACTGCAAGGAGTATCTTGAGCAGTTGGGAACTGCAAAGGGTATGTTCTATATCGAAATAAACATGTCACTTAATACAACTTCTTGGGTATTGGATACCGGATGTGGATCACATTTGCAATGATTTGCAGGTGATGACAAGAAGTCGCAGGCTTAGAATGGGTGAGACCCAGCTGAGGCTCGGGAATGGTTCCAGAGTTGAAGCTACGGCCATTGGAGATGTTTGTTTGATTTTGCAGAATGGTTTTAAATTATTGTTGAGAGATGTTTTATTTGTGCCAGATTTAATTAAAAACATTATTTCTATTTCTATGCTTGATAGAGATGGTTATTCTTGTAATTTTGTGAATGGGATTTGCAATATTTACAAGAATGAATGTTTAATTGGAAATGGACAACTTGAAAACGATCTATACAATTTAAAACTAAAAGACGTTCCAATGAATTATGTTGATAAACCGGCTACAACAAACAAAAGGAAAATCGATAGTCAAAACCCGGCAAACCTTTGGCACGCTAGGCTAGGTCATATTTCCTCAAAGAGGATGAACAAGCTAGTGGGAGAGGGCATGTTTGATATGTCTGATATTAACTCTCTACCTACTTGTGAATCCTGCCTAAAAGGAAAAATGACTAAATCTCCTTTTAAGGGGAAACCTGAGCGTAGTCAGAATCTGTTGGATTTGATCCATACAGATGTTTGTGGTCCATTTAGAGTAGGGACTCAACATGGCCACACCTACTTCATTACCTTTACTGATGATTATTCAAGGTATGGGTATTTATATTTAATGAAATATAAGTCTGAAGCATTTGAAAAGTTCAAAGAATTCAAGGCTGAAGTAGAAAACAAGCTAGGTAAAAGTATTAAGGCACTTCGATCGGATCGAGGTGGAGAATACTTGAGTACCGAGTTTTTGGACTATCTGAAAGAGAATGGGATTCTCTCTCAGTGGACTCCTCCTATGACACCACAGCTTAATGGTGTATCGGAGCGTCGTAATCGAACTTTGTTGGACATGGTTCGATCTATGATGAGCTTCACTGAGCTTCCACCTTCGTTTTGGGGCTATGCGCTTGAGACGGCGGTATTGTTGTTGAACAACGTCCACACTAAAGCAGTGGACAAAACACCATACGAGTTATGGAATGGCAAAGCTCCTAAGTATTCGTACTTGAGGATTTGGGGATGTCCTGCTTACGTGAAGCGGACAGTGGGAGATAAGTTGGATAGTCGATCCAGCTTATGTTTTTTGTAGGGTATCCGAGGAATTCAATCGGATATTATTTCTATTATCCTGCTGAAACAAAGGTGTTTGTTTCTAGGAATGCCACCTTCTTGGAGAAGGAGTTCTTATTGGATAAGAAAGGCGAGATGATGGAACTCGAAGAAGTTCGAGAAGAACCCAAAATACAAAATAACGATCCTACACCTCAGGAACCATTGCTGGACACGCCTGCACCTAGAAGATCCGAAAGGACTTCTAGACCTCCAGTTCGATATGGTCTTCTTCTTGAAGGGGATCAAGATGAACCCGACATTGGATGTGATCCAAGAAACTTCAAGGAAGCAATTTCTGATGCGGATTCGAATTTATGGCTTGAAGCTATGCAGTCAGAATTGGATTCGATGCATACAAACCAAGTTTGGTCTTTAGTAGATCCTCCCGATGGAATTGTTCCGATAGGGTGTAAATGGATCTACAAAAGAAAGCTTGGGCCTGATGGTAAGGTATTGACCTACAAGGCGCGATTGGTGGCTAAAGGTTATACTCAAAGGCAAGGAGTTGACTATGACGAAACCTTTTCACCAGTTGCAATGTTCAAGTCCATAAGAATCCTAATTGCCATAGCTGCATGGTATGACTATGAGATATGGCAAATGGATGTGAAGACTGCTTTTCTTAATGGAGACATTAAGGAGGAAATCTATATGAAGCAGCCTGAGGGGTTCACATCCATGGGAAGCGAGCATAAGGTATGCAAGCTTCAGAGATCAATTTATGGTCTAAAACAAGCATCAAGAAGTTGGAACCAGAAATTTGATGAAACAATAAAAGATTTTGGTTTCATCAAGAACCCGGAGGAACCTTGCGTGTACAAGAAAGTAGTTAAGGATGCGGTGACATTCTTAGTACTTTATGTTGATGACATCCTACTCATTGGGAATGATGTAGGGATGTTGCAGTCAACAAAGATATGGTTATCAGGTAGATTTTCGATGAAGGATTTGGGAGAGGCATCCTACATTCTTGGGATACAGATCTATAGGGATAGATCTAAGAGAATGATAGGACTCACTCAATCAACCTACATCGATACCATATTGAAACGGTTTTCAATGGATGGGTCCAAGAGAGACATCTACCCATGTGTCATGGAGTTTCTCTATCCAAGTCTATGTGTCCCAAGACTGATGCAGAGATAGAGAATATGACACATGTACCATATGCGTCAGCTATAGGTAGTATCATGTATGGGATGATATCTACCAGACCGGATGTAGCATTTGCTCTGAGTGTCACGAGCAGATATCAGTCTAATCCTGGTCAGATGCATTGGAAAGCCGTGAAGGACATTCTTAAGTACTTGCGAAGGACTAAGAATATGTTCATGGTTTATGGAGGACGAGAACTCAAACTGGAAGGCTATACCGACTCTAGCTTCCAAAGTGATGTGGATGACTCGAAGTCAACCTCTGGATTTGTGTTCATGCTCAATGGTGGTGCTGTCTCTTGGAAGAGTTCCAAGCAGGACACCACAGCGGATTCCACCACTGAGGCTGAATACATTGCAGCATCAGCTGCTGCTAAAGAGGCCGTTTGGATGAGGAATTTCGTCCAAGAGTTGGGCGTCATTCCTGAATTTGTTGGTCCAGTCCCGGTGTACTGCGACAACACGGGTGCCGTTGCTCAAGCAAAGGAACCAAGGTCTCATCAAAGATCCAAACACGTACTGAGGAAATACCACATAATCCGGGAGATTGTGGAAAGAGGAGACATCAGTGTCGAACGAGTGGCCTCTGCAGACAATATCGCTGATCCACTTACTAAGCCTTTGCCAGGACCATTGTTTGACAAACATCGCGAAGCAATGGGTCTACGTAGTATGACTAGTTGGCTATAGGGCAAGTGGGAGATTGTAAGAGTGGGTGCCCAGTGAGCCAACTGTGTGGCTATGGGTTTTGTTGACTCTTTGTATAAACAATCTTTTGTTTAATATTATTTACACTTTTATGGCAATGACTTTATATTACTTCATATTGTTATATTGTGATATACTATTGTTGTTTTGATAAAGACCTTGAATATACTATAGTGTATGTAAGATGTGGTAGAACATGGAGATGTCTATCATGAAATACATCTTATAGTCACTGTATATTCTAAAACCGTTCCTAGTCGATTGAGCCGTCCGATAATAAGGATAAGAATCGCTCGAGTTTGAGACTAGCATTTGCGATGCGGAGTACCACGTTTCATTGGTAGGGAACATGGAGATGTTCGAAGCATGCAAATGGATATTCATAGGATGAATAGTCGAACTACCCTATCCGGACTTTCCAAGTGGTTATCACTTATCGAGTGGATAAAGTCCGCGGTTTTGGTTGTACACCATTAGTCCTTACGACTTGAAACATCATGGAGACTCTATATGCTAGTACTGTGCTTTGACTCGTTTACCGACTCTGAGGGGGTCATCAGGTGTCGAGATTGGGTACAGTTACGACACATATAGGAGTCAATGCATTGTTGTCAAGGATTCACCACATACTTGCGAGTGTGGATATCCTATGCGATCTGAGGAGATATTAGTGTGACAAATCTCTGGCCAGAGTACTTGATGTGATTTAAGAAATGGTTTCTTAGTGGCACATGCGATGTCACTAATTTGATCTTCAAGATGTATTGCATAGTTATCGAATCTTGAGCGACTCTCGATATACCAATGGTTGTTGATTCGATCGGGATATATGGATGAAGGGACCGTACTGTACGTTAACCAAAATCTACTGGTTCTTGTAGGCACTATCAGTGATACCTAGGGAATCATGGGGCGATGTTGCTAGGCGCTTTACCATGATTCGTTGGCAAGTCGGAAAGTGTTGTTCCGAGTCACAAGGAGTTGTGAGCCCACGGCTAGCTGTATCCCTGAACCATTGAGGGTCACACAGTGTAATGGAGTTTTAATCCCCGTTGAGATAGTTAAATTTAAAGAGTTAAATTTAATGAACTAAGGAGTTGGACTTCTTAAATAAGAGTAAGGGAGTAGGATTTCCTAAAATGACATAGGGATGGACATTTTTGGAAACCACTGAATTCGGATTCAGGAAAATTTATTTTGACTTTAAAACGTGCAGAAATGGTTTCTGTGCACATTGGTGAAATCGTATCATCAATCGGAGTCACGATGAATTTTATATTAATTTCTGAACGAGCGGGCTTTGCTTGTCGGGCCCCAGCTTATGACTAATGGGCCCTAAGGTGTTAGTGGCCTGCATTATAAATAAGTTATTTCAGTACAGAAATTACACACAACAGGTCATAATTTTTTAGAGCAAAAATCGAAAAACCCTAGCTCTCTCAAATAATATTTCGGCCGCCCCCTTGCTCTGTCACAGAGAAATTCCGGTCTGTGATTTTGAATCACAGTAAGGAATAACGAATCAAATTCGTGTATTCTCTTCGCAGAAAACTTCTGATAGATTTTCTAGTGCAATCTATCAGAGGGATTAAACCTCTGTTCGTGGACCTGATTGAAGGCGTTCATCGGTTCCAGGGAGAGACAATAAGAGCAGAATTGTTCTGTTGGTGTCCATTAATCTCGTTGCGAGATTTGAGGTAAAATTTATTTAATTGTTATTTAAATTTTACACACACGTAATTCAATCGATGAACGGTTGATACCCATACCATGGAAACGTTCCATGAAAAATTTTTAAACTTCCGCTGCACCGGGTATCAATCGTAATTGGTCTGGGAACTCGCCAGTTTTCCAACAATTTTTAGTAAAACATGCATCGTGCTCACAAGATTATATACCATACATAAATTAATTTCATTCCAACGACTCAAAAATCTCATGACTCTAAATCTGTATAAAATATCGTTGAAGAAAATGATGCTAACATTCGTTTAACAATAGATACTTATATGGAAATGCCAGAACTTCCTTATACATGAAAAAAACTTGAGACCATAAATATTTGATCTTCAAATAATATGCTAAAACATGAAATCAAATAAAAAAATGCAATACAGTAATAGGATGCATAAAACTTTCATGAACATGTTTGACATAAGGTTCTCGGACAGTTTTTCATGCAATTCCTTCTCACCTCCTCGATTACTCAGCCCCATATCATCTTTTAAATCATCAACTTTTTTCATTTTCATATGCACCATCCAAGAATAGTAAGTCTAACTGATAAATGCATTTTATGCACTTAATTTTATATGACTTTAACTAGCAATTTGCTTTGTTTTGAGCATAATTATGTGTTTTTGGTTGTTGTTTTTGTGTAGTGCATGAAATTAAGAAAACATGTTTTTTTTATGTTGATAGGAACAAAAAGAGTAAGAGAAAAGGTCAAGAGCAATATTAAGTTTGATGAAAGATCTCAAAGCGCAGATTCACTACTTTTTTATCCGGATATCGAACGAACTGCACGTGCTTTGAGATGGTTAAGGAGAGAAGAAGTAAACAGGATGGCTAAAAATAATCCCCACAAACTCCCTTGGTGCTTATTAGAGTTCACTTTCGGCCGACACTCCAGGCTCACTATTCTGGAATTGCTCGAGGAACAATAAATGCAAACAACTTTGAGCTGAAGCCAGCGTTGATCATCATGGTTAAATAGAACAAATTTTATGGGAGCGCCACAGATGATCCTCATCTGCACCTGCGAACATTCTTGGACATCACTGATACGGTAAAAATAATTGAAGTTCCTGAGGATATTATTCTCTTACGTTGGTTTCCATTTTCTCTCAGGGACCAGGAGTAAAGTTTGTTACAATCATTACCGTTAAACAACATAACTACATGGGAGGAAATGATAGTCAAATTTCTTGCTAAGTATTTTCCACCTGCCAAATCCACTCAGTTGAAGATAGAAATCAGTACCTTCCGGTAGATGCACTCTGAGCAACTGTTTGAAGCATGGGAAAGGTTCAAAGATTTATTGAGACGTTGCCCTAACCATAATTTTGAAGATTGAGAGCAAATCGAGTGGTTTTATAATTGGTTAAACACGCCTACAAGAATGTCAGTGGATTCTGCAGCTGGAGGAACTATATTTTCAAAGGATCCCATTCAGGCCTATGATATGCTGGAACAAATGACCATCAACAGTTTTCAATGGCTTTCTGAACGCATGGGAGTCAAAAAGAGGTGTATGCAGTGGATCCTCTCACTTCAATAATTTATCAATTATCTGCATTGACTATGCAAGTGGCTGCTTTGAATAAGGTAAGTGTATCAGATCTAGCAGATATGTCGGTTGCCATGGAAGAATCTCATCTTCTTGAACAAGTGCAGTACATAAATCAAAGAGGTTATGGTGGCTACCGAGGTAATCCTATTTCCAATACTTACCACCCTAGCTTACGTAACCATAAAAATTTTCATATGCCAACAATCAAAATGTGTTGAATCCCCCTCCGGGGTTCAATACAAAGAAGGGTGAGGGGGAGGCGTTATTAGAAGATGTGGTATCTACATTTGTTACTGAATCAAGTAAGAGGATGGCGCGAACTGAAAATCGTCTTGATAGTTTGGAGATGCATGTGTTAAATATCGGTGCCATGGTGAAATTTATGGAAACGCAGATTGGGCAGCTGGAAAATTCATTGATGGATAAAAACAGAGGTCAGTTCCTAAGTAACACCAAAGTGAACCCCATTGAGCATTGCAAGGCAATAGAGTTGCGGAGTGGGAAGCAAGTAAGTACTAAAGAAATAAAATTTGTGTGTGCCAGATCAGAGGGGACCAAAAATTCAATAGAGGAGAAGAAAGTTGAAGATGTTTTAGTTGAGAGTTTGAGAAGGAAGTGGAGGAGAAGGAGATTGAACCTGAGCAAAAACCTATGTACAAGCCACAGCTTCCATATCCACAGAGGTTCAGAAAGAAGGCATTGGACCAGCAGTTCTTAAAATTTTTGGAGATCTTCAAGAAGATACATATCAACATCCCTTTGGCTGATGCCTTGGACCAGATTACAAATTATGCAAAGTTTATCAAAGAGGTGATGTCCAAGAAGAAAAGACTTCATGAGAACGAGGTGGTGAATTTAACTAAAGAGTATAGTGACGTGCTTCAAAAGAAGATGCCACAAAAGCTAAAGGATCCAGTGAGTTTTACTATTCCTTGTTCTATTTGTGGATTACATTTAACTACTGTTTTATGTGATTTAGGGACCAATATTAATTTAATGTCATTTTTTGTTTACAGGGCATCAAGGTGGATAAATTCATATTTTCGACTGATTTTGTGATCATGGACATGAAAGAAGATCAAGATACTCCATTGATTTTTGGGAGACCGTTCTTGGCCACAGCTGATGCTAAGATTGAAGTGAACAAGGGTAAGTTGTCGATAGTTGTTGAAGAAGAAAGAGTTATTTTTAATATATTCAAGAAGGAAACTAATCCACCCATCGAGGAATTATGCATGGTGGAGCAAGCAAAGAATCCGAATTGCCATCACAAATCTGTCAGTGAAGAAGAGTTTCCAAAGGAAAAAGAGTCGAGCATACCAAAGAAGAACACTCGGCGGAAGCTGTAGTAGCCCGTAACCAAAAATCAGTAATTAAGGAATTAATCATAATTACTTGGGTAGAGTTCGGAAGCTCCGAAGGTGAGTTCGGAAGCTTCGATCAGGATCGGAATCTCCGAACAAGATCGGAAACTCCGATCTATATTAAGTACAGAAGCAAACAAAATTTTAAAAACGGTTCGTGGAGTTTGTGTGGAGGGTGAAGGAGAAGACCCCAACCAAGGTGATAACCGCCTAAGACTGGTGATAGTCGGGCTGAATACTATAAACCAAGAGCTACTTGGGAGGCAACCCAAATGTTTCCTTGCTTGGTTTTATTTAATTTTGTTTTCATTTTATTTATTTTTGTTAATTAATTATTTCCAGGTCCACTATTGTCAATTTCTGAAGCATAATTTTCTCTAATTTTTGAAATTTTTCAGGCTTTGGAATATCAAATTCGAACCTGATGCACGGCCGCCCCTTCTATTTTGCGCGCTCGCGCTATGGCTGCCCCAGGAATATGAGCAATTCGAATCTACTGCGCGCTCGCCCCTTCTAGTGCGCGCGCCCGCGCGAGTCTGAGAAGCTTTATACATCTGAATACGAGAGTGCGTGCCCGCCCTAGTTCTATGGAGCGCCCGTGCGATGTCTATGAATAAATTAAATCTGATGTGCCAACTTATTGCGCGCCCGCTCCTGCTATACTGCGCGCCCTTGCTAATCTGGAATACAAACGAATCAAAATTGTGGTATTCATTTTTTTGTGCGAGATTGAAGCCAACAGATCATAATCATGAAGTGAAATGTGATAGAGCTATATTGGTGTATTGCATTCTTATGGGCAATACCATCGACTTGGGCCAAATTTGTTAGGAGACAATTTCGAAGGTGGTGGCTGACCGAACTACAAGTGGTCTTGCATTGCCTTCTCTTATCACCGATCTGTGTGTTGCTGCCGGGGTACAATGGCCCGACAGTAAAGAGTTTCTGAAATGTCGGAATCCTATTCCTTGTGTGCCTTCGAGAAGATTTGTTCCAGAGCCTGAGAGGCATGCCCGTTCTGATAAAAGAGAGTTTAATGCTTGATCGGCCGCTTGCCAAGAAGCAGCGCCTCATCCTACTGCCCCTCCTACTTTGACTGATCATGTTCTTTATCTTGAGGAGGAGATGCGTCAGCAACGACATTCATTGCAGATGTTTTAGCACAACTCTAGCGTGTTCATGAACTTCATGATGGATTTCACCGCAGCTTTGGAACCTCAGTTTCCTCAAGAGTAAAATTCTGCTTATCCGTTCCCTCCACATCCACAGTGGCCTCCCACTTATGATACACCTGAGATTCCCAATTAAGAAGAATATGGTGGTGACCACTGACGATCGCTACTTGAGGTGCATGTCTCTTGTTCTTTCTTGATTAATCATTAGGGACAATGATTGTAGTAATTTTGGGGGATGAATCATTTTTTGGTGAAAATGAGTTCTTGAATTGAATATGTGATGATGTTGATGTTAAAGTGAAGAATGAACTTGATTTGATATTTTTGCACTGCTTTTGTTCCTTTTGTTTCATTTCTTTTTGTTTCGTGTTTAGATATGGTGTTTTTGTTTTGTGTTTTAAAATGAAAAATAAAATTGAAAAATTAGAAGAAAAATGGCCTATCATGATGAATGAGAAAGAAATAGAATTTGAAATCTAGTGTCGGTGAAATTTTTTCTTGAGTTCTCACAAAATATACACTATGTCTTGATTGTCTAGACCCTAGCGATTAGAGAAACTTTGTGATTTTGTGCATGAATTGGATAATTCGATTCTTAACTTTGGTAATTTATACTTGAAACCGAGGTAGACTTCTACAAGCTTAGAAATGATTTAGGTAATAAAAAAAATTGAATGATTAAAAGTTTCCAAAGCAACATATAAATTTTTTTTTGTTAAAACAACTCCATCCGGACCTGAAAAGGGATTGAAATCCCAATCACAATCCATGGCTAAGTTTGCAGACAAAATGGGGTTGATGTTCCATCCGGGATATAAATAAGGGGATTGAAATCCGAATCCTATATTTAGTTAGCTAAGTCTGCGGGTAATTATTGGGGATAAATAAAATAAAAATTGGGTGCAAAATCCGGCGATTTTATGAAAAACTGTGATATACATGCAAAGTCCTTTAGATCTTTGTAAGTGGAAGTTGAATTTGGTGGAGAGTGTTTTGAAACTAGAGAGCGGAGTTGATGAATCTATTAAACAAACTTGTTGCATGAGTGTATCGAAAGCTAGGAGGATAGACAAGGTTGGCAATTTACACACACGCACGAGAACTCTTGACAAATTTAACTACACGTGGATTAATTGATGGATATCTGAGGCCGGTTGGTTTTGCAAAACTTATTTTATTTTTTCTTGTGTGTTGTTTAGTTCATGTTTTGTTTTGTTTAGTTTTTCTCGGGACTAGCAAACACTTAAGTTTGGAGAAATTTGATAAGTGCATTTTATGCACTTAATTGTATATGAGTTTAAATAGAAATTTGCTTTGTTTCGAACAGAATTATGCGTTTTTGGTTGTTGTTTTTGTGTAGTGCAGGAAAGGAAGAAAACATGGTTTTTATGTTGATAGGAACAAAAAGAGTAAGAAAATAAGGTCAAGAGATAGATTAATTTGAATGAAAGAAGCTAAGAAAAGTGGGAATTTCGAATCAACAGCGCGCCCGCGCTGGTGGAGAATTTCAAGAAAAAATAATTTGCGAAGCTAAAGCCCGGATGCCCTGGTTCTATGGCGTGCCCATGCTAGGTGGAAAGTTTTGAAAGATTAGAATGTGAAAGAACTGCGCGGCCACGTAGCTTAATAAGCGCACCTACGCCATCGCGATATCAGAATTTTGCTTATTTTGGAAAGGAAACTTAAGGGCTTTTATGGACTTTTGTTTGATGGATTGGAGGCACATATAAAAGGGATTTTTTATGCAAACATGGGGGGACAGCTGCCGCACAACACAAGAGAATCGTGAGAGCTGGAACGTGAGTTGTGGAAGAAGAAGAATACTGCTACGTGAAGAACTTCAAGAACAAATACGAAGATCGATCGACCGGACACGGAAGAGAGAATATTCGGATTTGTTTTATTTCTTTTGAAATTTATTATTTTTGAAGTGATGTCTGTATTTTTAAACATGTTTTGGTTTTATCATATTTTTTGTATTAACTAAATTTCGTTATTCTAGAGGAATGATGGAACTTGGTGTAGACACTTTTATGAGCTTTTGATTTTATTTTATTGAATTCTCCTAAATTAATTATTTTTCTAGTTTTGATTGCCTTTTCAATTTACTGACCATAAATTGATCTGTCATATTTATTTGAAATCGTTGCTTGGAAGCGGGGATTTTGAATAGGATTAATAGAAAACACACCGTTAATTGTTTATATAGCTCGGGAGAGTGTATAGCATTAATGGAACCTTAGAAAGAACATTGTTTTACACATATCACTAAGACTAGATTTTTAATAGGGATATTGAAATTAAATATTAGTTGATACATATTATTTGTTGCTCGGGAAAGGGAAATAATACACTTAAGTGTTCTTGGCTATTAATTGAATGAAATTCATGAAAATAAATTAATTAGGAGTAGTTGTTGTTGAAACCAGGTAAAATCTGAACCTCTAGACCATTTTCTCTCATTGATATTTTCTGAAGTTGTGTGCGAGCTTTGCTTAGAATTTCTGAATTTATTTAAGTTGAAACCAAAAATATTTATTTAATTTTTTAGATAAAATTTAGACTATTTTAATTACAAGAACTAAATAATTTTCACATTACTCCTCGTGGGATCGACACTTTATTCATCACTTTATTAAAACTTGACACCGTGCACTTCCGGGCACAAAAATACGCAACACTAACCTTTTGGGTGATGAAATACTTGCAAATGTGGTAATAATTATAGTACATTCATTGAGGTACATGATCATGTAAATAGTTGTTCAACCTAAGTGATATCCCACGAGTGGGCCCATCACATGTTTAGGCCCAATTGGAGTCCATAGGCAAGAAATAAAACTTGGGTCAAGGTATAACTAATAATATTGGCCCATGGCGGTAGGTGGTGGAGGCGAGGCATGTTGGAGTTGGAATTTGAGTTTGATTTGGAGTTGGAGTTGGAGTTGGATTTGGAGTTGGAGCCAAAGGATTTGAAGATGAGCTTAGGATTTGGGGAGCCAATGAGGTGCTAAATAGTTGGGGATGATCCTAAGAGTTGATGAGCAGACGTGGAGGGAAGGTGATGAGGTGCTAAAGAGGTGGGGATGAGCCTAGGAGTTGATGATGACGATAGTGGAGGAAGGTAGCTAGGGTAGAGTCTACCTAAGGTGGGCGAGCCCTTTGCCTAAGATTCGTCTCAAGGGCGAGATCCTGTAGCTTCAGTCTCACCTCAAGGGAGAGATCATACTTTTAACCACCTTGGAAGGGTGAGTCTTGGATGAACAATTGTGTGAATCGCACTCACGTGATCCCCTACATTCTCCCCTATAAATATCGGGTTTGATCACTTAATTTGCAACTCATTACTTTCATTTTTTAGGGGCACCCAAGCTCTCCTCTTCACTCATTGATTTCCGAATCTGACTTGAGCATCGGAGAGGCTATGCCGGGACACTCTCCTGGCCCCCTCTAACACTCTTTTCTTGGTTTCAGGTTCACCTACGGACTTGGAGCTTTGGGATTAGGTTGAACTCGGGCCATCAAATTTTAGTGAGTATCATTTGGCGCCGTCTGTGGGAACATTGAGTTAAGACGTCGAGATCACACTACCTCATCTCGCCTAGGGTCGAGGAGGGAGGAGCATCCCCTGAGGAATACGGTGGGGAACATGACCTTGGAAGAGTTGGGTAAGTTTATCACTAAGGTTGTGGAAGAGGCCGTGAAGAATAATCAGGAAGTCTCGCAAGGCCGAGGTCATGAGCAAGTGCAAGTGCAAGTGAAAGGTAAGGATGCAGTAGGCCAACAGAGTCAAGTAGAAGGAACCCATACCCCTCCGGGTATGGATGATCAAGAGAAGGAGGAAATGTGGAAGGAGATAAGGATGTTGAGACAACAACTTGGAAGCAAGGGTTCGACTCTTAAGAGGAAAAGTCCATTTTCACTCGCTATTTTGGAGGAAAAACTTCCATCTAGTTTCAAGAAGCCAAGTGTGGGAGAATATGATGGAAGTACGAACCCGGAGGACCATATGGGAAGATTTGAGAATGCCGCCTTGTTGCATCAATACTATAATGGTATAAAGTGTCGAATATTCTTGAGCACGTTAGTAAAGTCCGCTCAACAATGGTTCAACATATTTAAGCCTAGTTCCATAAGGTCTTTTGAGGATTTCAGTGTGATCTTTATGCATCAGTTTTCTAGTATTAAGAAGTACCAAAAGAACTATTTGAGTTTGATTGTGATGAAGCAACAAGAACATGAAACTCTGAGGGAGTTTATCCAATGCTTTAATGGCGTGGCTTTGGAAGTACCGGCTACTACTCTTGATATACTGATAAGTGACTTTACCCAAGGGTTGAAAGGAGGTGAACTATTCAAGTCTCTGGTTAAGAAGCCTCCATCAAGCTACGATGAGCTTTTGAAACGAGCGGATAAGTACGTGAATCTAGAGGATGCTCAATGACACAGGAGGACTGAGAAAAGTCAAGGGGGTAGCAACGTGGAAGGAGTAGAAAAATGGTTGCGGGTCCCCGAGAGAGATGGGACGCACCCGGACCATTACAAAAAATGGGGCCCTTTTTTGTAATGGACTCGGCTTTTCTCTCTGCTGGCCCAGCCATTATGCTACTCATGGCCTTCTTTCCCTTGGTGGGAAGTTTCATGCCCTCCCCAGACTCGAACCTTGTACCTCCAGGCTAAGTACAAAGTTTTATGAGGTAGTTAATAAGACTTTGTACTTAGCCTGGAGGTACAAGGTTCGAGTCTGGGGAGGGCATGAAACTTCCCACCAGGGGGAAGAAGGCCATGAGTAGCATAATGGCTGGGCCAGCAGAGAGAAAATCCCAGTCCATTACATAATCAAGAGGCAATCAAGAGTTTCATTCGCCCTCGAGGCGAGGGCGAGGTCCTCCTTGGATAAATCAAGGAATGGAGAAGCCGATAATGGAGATAGAGGGTCAAGGTCCTCCTCAAGGATTTTACCAATGAAGGAGGAGGATGAACGAGGCTAAAAATCCTACAAGAGGTGTGATTCATATTATTTCAAGAGGTGCAACTAATAATGATTCTGGTCGAGCACATAAAGCACATGGGAGGATGATAGATGACTTTGAGATATCTAAGGAACTAAATTTACCCTGAAACGCCTCCGGATCAGATTTTCCCTGAAACGCTGGAATTTTCATCTTAATACTACTGATATTCCCATCCTCTTTACTACCCTCCGTATATTTTCCTCGCACCGCTTCTCGCCTATGTCTACCCCTATGTACTCTTCTCTCCTCCTCCCAATTCTCATCAAAACTTTCCTCATCGTCTTCAAAATCATTCCCCTTCCTATTTTTATTTTTCTTTCCGCTACCACTACTCTCCTCCAACTTACTCATCCTCTCATGAAGAGGTTCTAATTCCGATCTCATCGCCCTAGTCAACTGCCCCAACAACTCATCCATTTGAACCTTGGAAATTCCTTGGTTCACACTCTCACTAACATCCTTATTGGGGTTCATGGTACCTCCAAGAAAATTGTTAGTAATAAACTTCCTCACACAAATTCTCACATTTCACTCCAAACGAATCACTCAAGCACTCCTTTTTTTTCACTCAAATTTATGGAGAGGCTTTGCTTTGTAGAATAAGATTCAAACCTTCAAGTTTAAAACTTTTGGACGCTTGAAAATTGACCCACAAAGATTGCACAAACACAAGTAGGAAATTTTATGGACAACTTGACTCTGACTCGCTTCAAGGATGAAAAAAGACAAAGAAATTGGCCATAAGTTACTTTTCTTCACTTTTTTTTTTCAGATTTTCGGACCACTCTATATATATATATATTTTTGACCGATTTTTCTTTTTTTTTTTTTTTGAAATTTATAACTTGTAGCACAAGAAACGAAACTTGGATAACAAGTTTGAAAGAAACGACACAGAAATTTGATAAAGAATAGACTTAGATGAAGAACAAAGAACACGAAGAACAGAGATAGATGAAGATAGGTACTTACTTGATTCAAAACCTTGGATTTGATACCAAATGATATGAATCTTTTTGTGTAAGATTAGCAAACACGATTACAATTTGAATTGCACCCTCTAACCAATAAACAAAAGACTCAAAGTTTTGCCCAATCTTTGAAACAAGTAAAATTGGTAGGGTTTTGGATTTCGACCTTTATCCGACGGTACGATTAACAACAGAAACCACAACAATTAAAACCAAAGAAAACCTTCAGATAAACATGTATCTCACAATCTTCAGTGAGAAACAATCGACAAACGTTTCCAAGTAGTTAACTGAGATAGTTTAATTTGAAGAACAAAGCAAAGCTTTGAATAAAATTCTTGAGAAAATTTTCAATAATTTTTGTATAAACTGAATCTGAATTATTATTAATGAAATAAAACAAAAGTATTTATAGTTTACAATCAAAAATAAAAGATAACGCAAAATATAGCCTAAAGATATCAAAGATATCATCTAGAAAGTTTCCTAGTATAATTAAAAGACTCAAAATATAGAAAATAATGCCAAAATATCAAAAAAGTCTCGCACACACACAAGACGCCGAACTGTGTAAAATTCGAAGGCCCGGGCGCGCATGAAGTTCTGTCCGTCAGGCGCGGGCGCACGTCAGGGAGGCGCGGGCGCGCATGAAGTTCTGTCCGTCGGGCGCGGGCGCACGTCAGGGAGGCGCGGGCGCGTATACATTTCGGGATGTTTTGCATATTTTTGAATTCTCTTCGACATTTTCTCCGCTCTCTTGACTTCTTTGGACTTCAATAACATTGTAACACCCTTCAAAATGATCTTCAAGAATTCCAATGCCTTCTTGAAAATCCACCATCAAAGATTGAAGCACATCTTTGAATCTCTTAGCTCGACCTCTCGTAATTGGTCCTCTTGGCATCTCCAACAGATCCTTAGCCACTTGATCAGCATGCGAGCTATCCTTGATCGCATCAAGTTTTATTTTTTGACCCGAGGACCTTCGAGGTGTTGTGGTCCCATATAATGATGCCTTGTTGGTGACAGTTACAGTTGCGAATTATGATGTAGAAAGGTTATTTGTTGATAGTGGGAGTTCAGTGAACATATTGTTCAAAGAGACGTTGGACCAAATAAAGATAAAAGGATTTGAATTAGAGTATATCTCTAAACCATTGTACGGATTCACAGGCCATGCTATTCAACCTATGGGACAAATTGATCTCCTGGTGTCCATGGGAAGTGATTCCTAGAGGGTAACAAAGATAGTGAGCTTTACGGTGGTAGATGTTCCCTAATCGTACAATGTAATTTTGGGTCGGCCGGCTATGAAGGACTTTAAAGCCATTGCTTGTACATATCATCATAAGCTCAAGTTTCCAGTAGGAAAAGAAGTTGAGGTCTTGCATGGGGATCAAATGGTGGCACGCCAATGTTATGATGGGGTGGTGATAGAGGGAGGAAAAAGGGTGTGGGTGGAGGTTAACATGATAAGAAGCGGAAGAAGTATGTTGTCGGTGGTTGAGGAAGAAATTCAAGTACTTAAAGAGGAGGAAAATCATGAAGAAGTAGAATTGGGGTTCAGGGAGGAGAAACTTAGTTCTTGAGTTTACTACTGGGAGATACACATGGCGAGGATTTGAAGAGGTCTTAGAACCCTGATCGCCGTAGAAAATATTATACTTAAGCTAATTGTTGATGTATTTCATTTTTAACTATTACTCATATAATCATTTGAATTTCAATGAAATCAATTTCCCTTTCTAAAAGTAACAAGTGTTATTTTGATCGAGGGTGAATGATGGTTTTTTTGGGTCCCTAGGACATGGGTCCTTAGGTGTATTTTGCCTATAATTCATATTTTTCCTACTATGGCTAAGACAAAGTGAAGTTAGTGGGTGGAAGGTGAAAACTTACATTTTTCCTACAATGGCTAAAGCTAAGTAGAGGAGTTTGAGGGTTGAAAGTTTAAGTTTATATTTTTCTACTGTGGCTAAGTCCAAGTAGAGGAGTTAATGGGTGAAAGGTGAAAACTTACATTTTTCTTAATATGGTTAAGGCCATGTAGAGGAGTTAGAGGGATGAAAGTTTAAGTTCATATTTTTCTACTAAGACTAAGGCCAAGTAGAGGAGTTAGAGGGATGAAAGTTGAAGTTCATATTTTTCTACTACGACTAAGGCCAAGTAGAGGAGTTAGTGGATGGAAAGTGAAAACTTACATTTTTCCTACTATGGCTAAGGCCAAGTAGAAGAGTTAGAGGGTTGAAAGTTGAAGTTCATATTTTCCTACTATGGTTAAGGCCAAGTAGAGGAGATAAAGGGTTGAAAGTTGAAAATCATATTTTTCTAATATGGCTAAGGCCAAGTAGAGGAGTTAGTGGGTGGAAGGTGAAAACTTACATTTTTCCTACTATGGCTAAGGTCAAGTACACAGTGCATATTTTTTCTATCAAGGTTATAACTTAGTAGAGGAGTGCGAGGTGGCAAAGGTGAAACTTTTATATTTCGTAACTAAGGTTAGAACCTAATGGAAGGACTTGTATTTTTGAAATTAAAGTTTACATTTTTCCTACTATGACTTGTTCAGATGGCCAGGGGCGAGGTTTGTGAAGGTTGGGTTAGGATTTCTGTCAAATATGTGGTGTTCTAGGAAAGGGGCGGGTGATTTGAATATATTTGAAAACTAGAGGTGTGTTAAGTGAGGCTCGATGAAGGTGAAGAAAGGCAAGGGTTGAAGATGTCATTGCAGGCAAGGGTTGAAGATGTAATTGCAGGCAGGTGAGGGTGATGGTGAAGATGAGAGGGGGTGGGCGAGGCTGTGTAAGATCGAGAGTGAAGTTTATGATGGGGCGAGGGGGGGAGACTAGGTGTTGGTGGATGGGGCGAGGGTGCTAAAGGGAAAGGCTGGGGTTGGTAGGGGCGAGGTTGAGATGATGGTGTGATGGGGCGATGGTGTTGATGGGAGAGGGTGAGGCGGGCGAGGGTAAAGGGGTGGGGCGAGGTTGAGATGAAGGTGTGATGGGGCGGCGGAGCTAATGGGCAAGGGTAAAGTGATGGTGTGATGGGGCGACGGTGCTGAAGGGCGAGGTTACTGGATTGGTAAGGGCGAGGGTGAGTAGGCGAGGTTAAGGGGCAAGGGTGATGGTGATGGTGAAGCAGGTGGGGCAAGCCGAGCTGGGGCAGAGGGGTGAGGTGGTGAAGGGCTAGGCTACTAGATTGGTGAGGAGGCGAGGTTAAGGAGCGAGGGTGATGGTGATTGTGATGGTGAAGATGGTGGGGAGAGGCGAGCTAGGGCTGAAGGGGCGAGGCTGGGGTTGGCAAAGGAGAGGGTGAGATGTTGTTGTGATGAAGCGACAGTGCTGAGGGGAGAGGCTTCTAGATTGGTAAAGGGCATGGGTCAGGAGGCAAGGGTAAGGGGCGAGGGTGATGGTAAAGCATGAGGGGTAAAGTGAGGATACTATGAAGGAGGAGGGTCGAACCAAGGTATGAGAAATGGAAGAAGTAAAATGAAGTGGAGAAAGGAACTAATCCCATGAAAGTCATCACTATGTCGCACCGCAAAGTTTTGGGTTTGGTCGAAGGGGAACTTGGATCACCGAGCTCAAATGTCCAATTTAGAAAGGACAATAAAATGAAGGGTTGGGGCGAGAGTGAGGTTCATGCTTATCCCACCAAGGATAATTTAAAGAGTTTGATGAGATGATGATGGAATTTATATTTTTGCTATTAAGGGTAGAGCTCAGGAGGCTAGCTCAATTTTAGGAGGAGATTAAAATTAGTTTTTTCCCAGCCAAAGGGGGTGGATGAAAATTTTGAATTTCCTACTAAGGCTAAGCTGAGTAGAGGAGTAGAGATGTGAAAATGAAAATGAAAATTTTCCTACCAAGACTATGTCTAGTAGATGAGTTAGTGGTGATGGGTAAAAAAATTCAAATTTTCTGTTGACGCAATGCCTAATAGAGTAGTTATTAGTTATTGATGAATTACATAGCAGACAAACAAACATTTGAGTATTCTTGAGTGAAGTAAATGGTCGAGCAGTTGGTGAGACATCTGGAGAAGCAAGGGCAAGGTAAAGTGGTAAGGGTTGACAAAGCTTGGGGGCAATGGTGTAAGCTATGCCATAAAAGGTGGGTGAGGATGAAGAGGGTGGGGTTGAGGCTGGCCAAAGATTCAGGAATTGAAAGATATCTAAGGAAGAATGATGAAATATACAGCTCGGTCTCTGCTTAAAATTTTAAAATCAAGATCTTGGCTATATAACTCAAACAAACGAGTTTTGAACCTACAATTCAACTCGACTTGGGAGGGGGAGCTGGTGATACCCCAAGAGTGGACCCATCACATGTTTAGGCACAATTGGAGTCCACTGGCAAGAAACGAGACTAGGGTCTAGGTCTAAGTGATAAGATTGGCCCATGACGGTAGGTGATGGAGGTGAGACATGTTGTAGTTGGAGTTGGAGCCATAGGAGTTGAAGATGAGCTTAAGAGTTGGAAAGCCAATGAGGTGATAAAGAGTTGGGGATGAGCCTAAGAGTTGATGAGCGAAGAAGGTGGGAAGTTGATGAGGTGGTAAAGAGGTAGGGATGAACCTAAGAGTTGAGGATGACGATAGAAGAAGAGGGTAGCTAAGGTAGAGTCTACCTGAGGTGGGCGAGCCCTTTTCCTAAGATTTGTCTCAAGGGTGAGACCCCGTAGCTTCAGACTCGCCTCAAGGGCGAGGTCACACTTTGAACTATCCCGTAAGGGTGAGTCTCGGATGAACAAGCGCGTTTATTGCACTCATATGGTCCCCTACGGAATATGTGTGGTCCCCTACCTTCTCCCATATAAATATCGGGTCTTCTCACTTCATTTGCAACTCATTGATTTCATTTTTGAGGGGCGCCCAAGATCTTCTCTTCACTCATTTATTTCCGACTTTGACTTGAGTGTCAAAGGGACTACATCGAGACACTCTCTCGGCCCCCTCTAACACTCTTTTCTTGGTTTCAGGTTCACCTACGTACTTAGAAATTTGGGCTTAGGTTGGACTCGGGTCATCAAATTTTAGTGAGTATCACTAAGTATATCATTTGTTACAACCCATACTAGCTGAAGCCAACATATGTTCCATTACATACTAACCGAAGCCAATATGCACATCTTTTGTTCTTGGTTTGGAAATGTCCTCCTCGAAGCTCATCCTGGGTCACCAGTCACGTAATGTCACCACAAGTACACATAAATAACGTAACAAAATAACGTTTTCATGTTCATTCATTCATTCTCATAAAAATCTATGAATGAAAATCATTCCTTTGTTGCTCATTGATTTCATGCTTGGAGAAATATTCATTGAAACGACCCTCTAACCTCTAATATTTAATAGATATTAAAATAATGCGGAATTTTAAAAAAAATTGGCATGACCTATTTAAAACATTTACGAACCACCTGTCCAAACTGCACACAAAATATTTAACATAACCAGACAACAATGCAAACGATGAACGATCATGGAAATGAAAGTAGTTCAAAGTTTGCGAATTCAAAAGTTTAATAGTCAAACACTTATCATGCCAAAAAATGAAAATAAAGAGTAAACATCTTCAAATTTAAAACTTACAAATTTAATCATAACATAAAAATATTAAACAACAAACTAAACAATTTCTATAATTTTTTAAATATACTCATGACATCCAATTTACATAGAAATAACATTGTGCGGAAAACTAGCATAGTTCGGAGGGATGTGTCAAGCCCGAATTGCATTCCACTCAAGAGTCATGCCCCTCGATCTCATCGAAAGTCTAACCTGCACCAAGAAAATTAGTGAGCCTAAAGGCTTAATAAGTATAAAACATGTAATATTGAGGGATATATAATACATGCTTACACCCTTTAAAATAACTATACTCTAAATACTTTGAAACTTTCCTCGGAAGAATGCTTGAAGTTAAAATTAGACAAGGCTTAGAACTTTAAAAAAATCTCATACAATGATTTCACCCAAATTTAACTCAAACTCATGCTTGAAACTTTAACTTTACCCATGTCTTTAAGCATAAACTTTCATAAACTTTAACTTTAAACTTTCTTATGTGAATTTAAAACCTCGATTGTGATCTTCTTTGTTTTGATCAATCAATGGCTACAGTACTATGCCGAAAAGGAATCTGAGTTTTTCCCGGCTCCACATTGCCCCTCTGAATTGGTAGGGGAACCGAGATGCCCCCCGGCCCCACACTACACATCTATTTTGGTAGGGGAGTCAAGATGTCTCCCGATCCCACACTACACATCTGATTTGGCAAGTGAGCCGAGGCATCCCTCGACCCAACATTGCACGTCTATTTTCACAATCAACTCTCCTCATTCAAAACTTTTACTTTATATCAACATCAAATTTTTACTTTACTCAACATCAATGCAAATTTTCACTTGACTTGAAAATGCAAAGGTCTTGTACTCGACTTTGATGCGATCATGGATGGCTCACATGCTGATCAAGTGACTAAGGATCCGTTGGAAATACCACGAGGACCGGTTACAAGAGGCCGAGCTCAGAAGTTTAAGGAAGCACTTCAATCTTTGTTGTTGAAGACACAAGAGGGCGTTGGATTTCTTGATATTCAATTTTGAGGAAGTTATAATCTTATTGAGGTTAAAGGAGGTCAAGAAATTGAAGAAATTGAAGACCCAGCTCGAAGCCAAGGCACGCCCGCGCCCCAGCTTCGCGCGCCCGCGCCATTATTTTGCAAAGAAGAATCCCGCCCGCGCCTCATGATCGCGCGCCCGCGCTTACGGATGCCAAATTGACGATGTTTTTGCGAACTCTCGGCGCGCCCGCGCTACCTTATCGCGCGCCCGCGCCATTGTCTGCGCAACTTCAGCGCGCCCGCGCCTCTCTCTAGTGCGCCCGCGCCATGCCCTTTTACATGCACCGAAGGTGTTTGTGTGTGTGTTCGGGATTTTTAATATTTTGGATTTACTTTGTTTATTTTAGATCTTTTATTCCTACTAGGAAACTTTAGGAGATATCTTTAATATCTTTTTGATTTATTTTGCGTTATCTTTCAATATTTTGGGTTGTAATATAAATACTACAACATTCATTATTTTAATAATAACTAAGATTTTCAGATTATTGATTATTCAATACAAAATTCTCTCTAGAATTTTATCAAAGCTTTTGCTTTACCCAAAATCAAACTTATCAAAGTTTCATAGCTTTGTGGCATTTGTCAATCGATTTTCAATTGGGTTGTCAAAGACAGGTTCCTTTGAAGGTCTAATTTGAATCTTTGATTGTTTTCTATCGTGAATTCTCTGTTGCTAGTTACAGGTTCAACTAGAGGTGGAGATTCCAAAATCTGTTACTTGTTTCAAAGTCGGGACAAAAATCTTTGAATTCTTTTGTTATCGAATTGAGGTGCGATTCGTTGAAATCGCGTTGCCTTTCATACATAAGATTCATATCATTTGGTATCAAAGCTTAAGGTTTTGACTCAAGTAAGTCGTATCCTTCTTTAATCTATATTCTTTCTTCATTCTTAATTCTTCGTTCATCGTTCGTCGTTCTTCGTTCTTCATCTATCTCATCTCAAATTTCTGTGTCATTCTTTCTAACTTGTTATCCAAGTCTCGTGTCTTGTGCTACAAGTTATAAATTCAAAAAAAAAAGAAAAAGGTAGAGACCGAAAAAAAAAAGAAAAAAGAAAAGGGGCTTCAAAAAAAAATAAATATAGAAGAAGCAAGATAACTTGTGGACAATTTTCGTTCTTCTTCATCCTTGGGTGCGAGTCAAAATTCGAGCATCCATAAATTTATTCTTCTTGTTTTTGTCGATCTTCGAGAGTCGATCTTCAAGCATCTAAAAGTTGTGAACTTGAGAGTTTGATTCACTTTTACACAAAGCAAAAGCCTACATAAATTGAGTGGAAAGAAAAAGAGTGTTGGAGTAATTCGTTTGGAGTGATCTGTGAGAACTTGTGTGAGGAATTTTACTACTAACCTTTTTCTTGCAAGTACCATGAATCCTAATAAAGATGCTAGTGAAAGTGTGAACCAAGGAATTTCCAAGGTTCAAATGGATGCGTTGATGGGTCAATTTACTAGGGTGATGAGGACGGAGTTGGAACCTCTTCATGAGCGGATGAGTAGATTGGAAGAGAGTACTGGTAGTGGAAAAAAAAATAAAGATAGGAAGGGGAATAATTTTGAAGGAGATGAGGAGAGTTTTGATGAGAATTGGGATGGAGAGAGGAGAGTACATGGGGGTAGACATAGGCGAGAAGCAGTACAGGGAAAATATACGGAGGGGAGTAAGGAGGATGGAAATATTAGTAGTATTAAGTTGAAAATTCCAGCATTTAATGGGAAATCTGACCCAGAGGCGTATTTGGAATGGGAGAAGCGTGTAGAGTTTGTGTTTGATTGCCATCACTATTCTGATCTTAAGAAAGTGAGGTTGGCAGTGGTTGAGTTTGTAGACTATGCGTTAATCTGGTGGGATCAATTAGTGACCACTAGAAGGAGGTGTGGAGAGCCGCCTATTGAGACGTGGGAGGAGATGAAGCGTGTCATGAAGAAATGGTTTGTGCCTAACTATTATTATCTTGACATGTACAGGCGATTACAAACTCTGAAGCAAGGTCCAAGAAGTGTGGAGGATTACTACAAGGAGTTGGAAACCACGATGATCCGGACCAACATTGAGGAGGATAATGAAGCTACAATGGCAAGATTTTTGTGCGGTTTGAATAGAGAAATCCAAGATCAAGTGGATCTTCACCACTGTTTTGATTTGGATGAGATGGTGCAGACATCCATGAAGGTGGAGCAGCAGCTCAAGAGGAGAGGAGCTGGTCGACTTCCTATCGGTGGAGGATCGTCAACTCTTTGGCGTCCAAGCATTGCAAAACGGGAGGACAACAAGTCGATGTCCAAGCCAAAATTTGACACCAAATTGGAGGCACCAAAACAAGTGGGTAAAGGTACACCTAAAACTACTAATACTCGTTCTAGGGATATTAAATGTTTTAGATGTCAAGGACTTGGTCATATTGCTGATAAAAATTATGATTATGAATGCTGGTGGTGAGATTGAGTCAGAGAGTGAGGATGAGAAATATGATATTATGCCTGTGTTTGAGGATCCTGATGAAGAGGATATGATGCGGTGGTTGGAGAATTGTTAGTGACCAGGAGAGTGTTGAATGTACAACAAAAGGAGGAGGAAGAAACTCAAAGGGAGAATTTATTCCATACTAGATGCTTTGTGAATAACAAAGTATGTAGTGTTATTATTGATAGTGAGAGTTGCACTAATGTAGCGAGTTATGAGCTGGTGGAAAAGTTGAGTTTGCCTATTATAAAGCATCCTCAACCTTATAAATTGTAGTGGTTTAATGATAGCTCGGAGGTGAGAGTGCATAAGCAGGTGGTAGTACCGTTGATAAGTGTATTTTATACACTTAATTTATATATGATTTTAATTATTAATTATTTGTTTCGAGCAGATTTATGTGGGTGTATTGTTATTTTTGTGAGTATAGGAAATTATTGATTTTATGTGAAAATGAGAGGAAAAAGGAGAAAAGAAGAATAAAAGAAAGGAAAAAGAAAAGAAGAGAAAATTGAAGAGAAGAAAGGAACGTTCAGAGAAAAGAAAAGGAACAGTGTTGGGTTTCTTATTGGGCCTTAAAAGTTTAGAGCTTGGTTAAGCGCTGATGAGGAAGGGAAGAAGAGCTAACGCGCAATGCTATTGAAGACGAGAGAATTGAGATTTCGAGATCAAGGCGCGCCCGCGCCGTTCTTAGAGCGCCCGCCCCGTTCTTAGAGCGCCCGCCCCGTAGCTGTTTGGAAAGTTTTATTATTTCGGGTAATTTTTATGGGGTTGGTTTTGTGGGCTTTTGTACGCAATATAAAAAGGAATTCTTATCAGAGGAGAAAAGGGAGGGCCGCCACATTAACAGAGGATATCAGAGATTGATCGTGAACTTTTGTGATTTTTCTGGAGCTCAACTGAAGAACGAAGACGGAGTTTGATCGACCGGACACGACATCGACGACGAATTTGTTTCTTTTATCTTTTATTTATTTAATTCTGAATATGTTTGAATTTATGAATTATTGTTTTATTCAGAATTTTATTATGAACTAAATTTTTTTAGTCTAGAGGTCGGATGGAACCTGGTGTAGACGCTTTCATGAATGTTTGATTTTATTGAATTGAATTTCTTCAAGATTAATTCTTTTTTCTAGAATTGATTTTCTTTTCAATTATCTTATCAATAATTGATTTGTTATATTTATTTGAAATCATTGCTCGGGAGAGGGGATTTTGAATAGGACATTAGAAAATACACTGTTAATTATTTATACAGCTCGGGAGAGTGTATGATTTTAAGAGCTTTTAAAAAAAGAATATTGTTTTGTGATAGATCACTGCGATAAATTCTTAATAGGAATATTGGAATTGAATTGTAGTTGATAAACATTATTTGTTGCTCGGGAGAGGAAAATAATAAACTTAAGTGTTCTTGGCTATTAATTGACTGGAATTCATGAAGATTAATTAATTAGGATTGATTGTTGTTGAAACCAGGTGAAATCTATACCTCTAGACCATTTTTCTCTGATTGATTATTCCTGAAAGTTATGTGTGTGCTATCTAAAATCATCTGATTATTTATTTTATTGCAAAATTCTTGATTATTGATTTTTTAGATAAAGTTTAACTATTTTAATTACAAGTACTAAATATTTTCATTTTACTCTTTGAGGGATCGATATCTGATTTAATCACTATATTAAAACTTGACACTCGTACGCTTGCGAGGAATTTTCAAAACAAGTTTTTGGCGCCGTTGTCGGGGAGTAAATTTTGATTATTTTTTAGTATTGTTACCAATTAGTCTAGATTTTAATTTAGAGTTTTTTATTTTATTTTTTAAGTTACTAATTAATTTCTTCTTATCTTTTAATTGCAGTTTATGCGACGATCTCAAAGTGCTAATTCTCTACTGTTTGATCCGGAGATCGAGCGCACTGCACGTGCTTTAAGACGAGCTAGAAGAGAAGAAATTGAAAGAATGGCTGAACAAGAAGCAAATCAAGCTCCCCTATTGCCAATTAGAGATCACTTCAGACCGACGATCCAGGCTCACTATTCTGGAATCGCTCGAGGAACTATCAATGCAAACAATTTTGAGTTGAATCCTGCATTGATCAACATGGTTCAATCGAACCAATTTAATGGGAGTGCCACAGCTGATCCTCATCTGCATCTCAGGACCTTCTTAGAAATTACTGATATGGTAAAATTTAACGGTGTTCCTGAAGATATTATTCGCTTACGCTTGTTTCCGTTTTCTCTCAGGGATCAAGCCAGAAGTTGGTTGCAATCACTACCGCTTGGAAGCATCACTACTTGGGAGGGGATGGCAGAAAAGTTTCTTGCGAAATATTTTCCACCTGCCAAGTCCACCCAGTTGAAGATAGAGATCAGCACGTTCCGGCAGATAGACACTGAACAGCTCTACGAGGCGTGGGAAAGGTACAAAGAATTACTTAGACGTTGTCCTAACCACAATTTTGCAGATTGGGAACAGATCGAGTGGTTTTACAACGGACTAAATGCGCCTATAAGGATGAATGTCGATTCTGCTTCTGGAGGAACTATTTTTGCAAAGGACCCCGCTCAAGCCTATGATATGCTTGAACAGATGACGATAAACAGTTTTCAATGGCCATCTGAGCGTGTGGGAGTCAAGAAGCCAGCTGGAGTGTATGCAGTGGATCCTCTCACGTCCATCACTGCTCAATTATCTGCACTGACTACACAAGTAGCTTCTTTGAATAAAATTAATGTTGCAGATTCAACTGGAGTTGAAGGATCACCGGCCATGGAGCAAGTCAATTATATAAATCCAAATGGCTACCGAGGATATGGAGGCTATAGAGGTAACCCTGTCCCAAATACTTATCATCCTAGCTTGCGTAATCATGAAAATTTTTCGTATGCTAACAATAAAAATGTGCTGAATCCTTCGGGATTCAATACAAACAAGGATGAGGGTAAGCAGTCGTTGGAGGATGTGGTTAGTACTTTTGTGCAGGAATCAGGTAAGAGGATGGCGAGAACTGAGTCTCGACTTGACAGTTTGGAGACGCACATGGCCAACATGGGCGCAGTGTTGCAATCCATGGAGACTAGTATTGGGCAGTTTGGGAACGCACTGAAGGACAACAATCGCGGCCAGTTCCCTAGCAATACTGAGGTGAATCCCAAGGAGCAGTGCAATTCCATCGAAGTGCGGAGTACCAAAAACGTTGGAGTCCAAATTCCTACTGTTGCGGATAAGAAACTTGAGGAAAAAGTTGAGGAGAAAGAGAAGAGCTTGAATCTGAGCCAAAACCGATGTACAAGCCTTCACTTCCATACCCGCAAAGGTTCAAGAAGAAAGCATTGGACGAGCAATTTTTCAAGTTCTTGGAGATTTTTAAGAAGATTCACATCAACATTCCCTTTGCTGAAGCTTTGGAGCAAATGCCGAATTATGCAAAGTTCATCAAGGAGGTGATGTCCAAGAAGAGGAGGCTGCTAGAGAACGAGGTAGTGAATTTAACGGAAGAGTGCAGTGCGGTGCTCCAAAAGAAGATTGAAACGACCCTAACCTCTATGCTTTATTTAATTTAAAGGAAATTACGGATTTATAAAAATTTTTCCATGACTTGTTTGCAAAGCAAACAAGCCATCTTAACCCAGTCAGCAGTTCAAGTAAGGAAAAGCAACTGACGTAAAACTTAAGTGCGTTAAACATAAACATGCAATCCTAGTAACCACCTCCCGGTTACAGCATAAAGTAAACTAAGGAATTTAAAAGAGTGCGTTAAACATAAACATGCATAGGTGATGGCATACTACAAATCATCAACTGTAGCACAGGGAATACACATCCTGGCTAAAAATACTGTAAGTACTCAAATAACTCTTCATTATTACATAACAAAGTAAATATGCGGAAAACTTAAACATGCAATAGCGACGGTCATTGGGCTTCGCACTACCAGTGGCCTCAACCCAGTGGATCCTGCCCCTCCATCGCCTCAACATAAAACTCATCACCTGCAATCAAACAAGCGTAGTGAGTCTAAAGACTCAACAAGCATAAACAGTTGAATATCAAGGTTTAAAAATAGATGATGCTTTACTCAAACTATGATACTTAGTATACTTTTGAACTTTAACTATAAATATGCATGAAACTAGAGTGTATAGGAAACATGCATTGATGAACTCACGCTATACAAGACTTTCAACTTTCCTGACATAAACCTCATGCTTTACTTAACCTCATACTTTTCTTAACCTCATGCATGACTGACTGACATCAATGTAAGATGAGTCAAACTGAAACTTTAAACTTTAACTTTTAAACTTCTCTTTTCTTTTTCCTCTTAGAAATCAGTTCCTTGATTTGTGACCCTCTGTTTCGATCATGATCATGGCTGCAGTGCACTATGCCGGCAAGACGACGAGATTTCTCCCGACGAACTTAACCCCTCTGTGGCAAGGAGACCGAGATTGCTCCCGATCCCACATTGCCCCTCTGTGGGTAGGGTAGACAAGATGTCTCTTGCTCCCTACCTAAACCTCTGTAACCTCTTGGTGAGTAGACCGAGGCATCCCCCGGCCTAACAACACCCCTCTTTGTCACAAACAAATCACTTCATTCAAAAACATTTACTTTCTTTTCCTTTTCATTCATTAAGACTCGGCTCACACCTTTTTAATCATGCATACATGAAAAGACCTCCTTTCACTTTATTTTTCTCAAGAACATGCCATATGCACACGAACATGCAACCTTTAAGATATGAGACTCAACTCAATTATGCTTTGGCATGCAAGACTCAAAGAGACTTTCTTTAAATTTTTCTTTGGCATCAAGAATAAGACTCACACACACGAACGTGCAACTTCAAGAATGAGACTCGACTCCATTGCATGTGAGAACGATGAGCGAGTGGCTGCCCCTAACCCTCAAGACTTTACTCTTTTGCCAAAGTTCTAACTTTTCAACTTAGACCGAGCAAGAAAACTGAAAAACCCTTTTTCTCACTCATGCCTTAACCAAAACCCGTCCCGCTTGAACCGACACATTCCTAACTCTTAAAATTTACCATATGACCAGGTTTCAACTTCCTTTGACCTCTTATACAAAATGCCAAACAACCCATCCCGGACAGCCCACTTTTGACTATAAATTTCTGCACCGACACTTAAACTTCAAAAATTCATAACTTATTGAATACTTATCCGAATTAAGCCCATTTTATACCGACACGACCGCAACGTCATGAACTAACAAAACAGAATCGACACAGACCTCGACCAGGAAACTGCCCTGCCCCGAATTCAGACTTCCCTGTCCAAACTAGACACCTCAAATGCCCTACTAGTTTGTGAAACCTTCACCAATCATGCACCCTTGCTTCTAAGACCACTCCAATCCATCAAACACACTTAAAACCATCTCTTAGGACTTACATCAAACACTTGGGCAGCCCACTTCTTCACTTCGACATCACATATCAAAATTTACATGATTTTGCACCAAAAAGTGGCAACCTCAAGAGCAAACAATCAAGACCAATGCAATACATCAAAATGCTTCAAACACACTTCATTTCCATCCCTTACACATGTAAATTTTCGAAAATAGGGCACACCAATTTCTGGAAATTCGAAATTTACTTCATGCATGCAAAATGACTTAAGCTTTCCAACACAACTCACCATTTATCAACTTAAAACTCAATCTAATGCATAAATTCGAAAATCCCACATAAAAATCTAAAATTCCAGAAATGTATCAAGTCATACATGCTAAAAATCATAGTCATTTCGAAATTTAAAAAGAAGCTAGGAGCAAATACATAATAGCTTGATTGAAAGCCCAAGAAAAGTCTACACTTGCCTTCCAATATTTTACCAAGAGAATTCGAAAATAAAAGGGAGAAGAGGGCTGGACACAATCTAAACTCCAAGCTAAGCTCCTTGTGAAGCTTCTCCGGTGGTGTAGGCGGCGGTGGGAGGCGGCGCCGGCGGCTAGAGGTGGAAGAGAGGGGTTGGCCGAGAGGGAGCTCCAAGAAGAGAGGAAGGGGGCGGCTCTAGAGTTTAGGAGGGGATAGGGTTTTAATTTTTGTGTTATAAAATGTTTGAGTGAGAAATAATGAGAGTGAAAATGTGTGTGTAGTGTTTTAAAGTTGCTTTTGTACTATTAAAAGTACTACTTGTACTATTACAACTTTTTACCTCCAACTTTTTCACCTTTAAAAACTCCTAAGTTTAAAATTTTCAACTCTCAACATTTTTAATTAAAATTACACTAGCCCGGATTTAATAAAACCCTATTTAATGAAAAGTCTAGGAATAAATCCAAGAAAATAATAAATTTGCTATTCGACCCCTTAAAAATTTAAAATTTACATTTTTGGCCAAAATCCCCTTTTTCTTCTAACTTAAAATCTTAAAAAAAAAAACGAAAGTCTTGATAATATACCACCGAAGCCCACCATCGTCGCCTGCCGGGACAGAAACTCACTAAACTAACAATTCAAGGCATTTTATTCAAATAAATCAAGCAATGATATCTTTAACTAAAACTTAAACAATTAACTTTAAGAAATTAAAAACATACATACTGAAAATAAATTTTAGGCATGAATATTTAAATCATGGAAATTCCAGGCACTACATAAACACTAACTTAGAAATTAAAATCAACAATTTAAATATTTTGATGTCGGAAAAATAATTAAGATTTTTAAATAATAAGCAGAGCGATTAAAATAATTTAAACAAACTAGACAAACGATTAAAAGTCATTTAAATAAACGCACTAACGGCATAAAAACCTTTAAAATGATTTAGACAGATAACGACTTAAAAATAATTAAGCTAAACATTTAAAATCATTTAAATGAATAAACTAAGCAATTAAAATAATTTAAATAAGAAAGCTTAAATCTTTACAATACTTAAAACAAGTAAGCTGCACGATAAAAATCATTTGAATAAAGAAACTGAAACAATAAAAACATAACTCACATAAATAATTTAAATCAATTAAAATTAAAGATAATGATCTTAATATTTATTAAATTAATGAATGCGATTTAGTAGATTGGATTACAGGTACTACAAAGATGCCACAAAAGCTTAAGGATCCAGGGAGTTTTACTATTCCTTGCACTATTGGATCTTCTTATTTTAATAATGCACTTTGCGATTTAGGAGCTAGCATTAATCTCATGCCTTTGTCTATTTTCAAGAGCTTAGGACTTGGTGAGGTGAAGCCCACCATGATCGCGTTGCAGTTGGCTGATCGATCTATCACATATCCGCTTGGAATCATTGAAGATGTTTTGGTAAAAGTAGATAAATTTATTTTTTCAGCGGATTTTGTTGTGTTAGATATGGAGGAGGATGTAAACATGCCCCTGATATTGGGGAGACCTTTCTTGGCCACTGCCGATGCCAAGATAGAGGTGAAGAGAGGTGCATTGTCGATGGGTGTGGACGGTGAGAGTGTAATTTTTAATATATTCATGAAGTCATCTAACACCCCTATTGAAAAATTATGCTTGATAGAGCCGGTTATAAAGTTGGAGGGTCGTTCAAAAGCCGACATTGCGGTTGATTCATCGAACGAGAGAGCGCCAAAACCACCAAAGAAGGCCACGAAAAAAGCAAAATTTAAAAGGCGGTTCGTGGAATTTATTTGGCTAGTGAAAGAGAAGGGGAAGATCTAACACCGGTGAAAGTCGGGCTGAAGACTTTAAATCAAGCGCTACTTGGGAGGCAACCCAAGAATTTTTATTTTATTTTATTTGCCTTTATTTTCAGTTTATTTAATTTTTTTTATTTAATTGTTTTAAGTTTTTTTTATTTTCATTTTTTTGAGCTTAATTTTTATTAATTTTCAAAAATTTTCAGGCTCTAGAAATCTCAAAGTTGAGCAGACGGCGCGCCCGCCCCATTTATCGGAGCGCCCGCGCCTTACCTGGACGAAATTGGAGTTGTTTGCAAATTAAAGGCGCAGCCGCGCCATTGCTCTCGAGCGCACGCGCCTCCCCTTTGTTTCACTAAGTCAAGAACAGCGCTACATCAAGCGCTATCGCGCATCCTCAACCGCGCCACATCAAGCGCTATCGCGCATCCTCAACCGTGCCACATCAAGCGCTATCACGCTCCTTTGCCACGCCACATCAAGCGCTATCGCGTTCCTTTATAGCGCCAATCTAAGCGCTATCGCGCGAGTGAATAGCGCATGCTTAGGCGCTATCGCGCAATTTATGCTTCAGAAATTTAAAAGCCCACTCCAGAGTCTGCTCCTTCAAGACTTTAGAAATCACGATCCCTTGTTCGAGTCCATCTTTAAATCTCACATACTGGCACGATCATCGTAAATCTTCCACTCAACAAAATATCATCATCTCAAGGATTTTGATCTTGATTACAAGGCAGAGATTCTCAAAATTCATCTTGCTCCATCTACGCTTGTCGAGAAAAGGGAATTTGGAGGATTTGGAAAATTTTCTTCTTGAATGGTACAAAAGCTGAAATTTTATCTATTACATTTGATCCGTGATAAATGTTGTGATTTGAGGCTATTGGGTTGTCTGAGCTGTGGTGTAGAGTACGTTTGATGCAGTGAATTTCTATATCATTTTATTCGTGCCTACCAAGTGTTTGTTGAATTGCTTGGGTTGTATTTGAACGTTGCTGGAATTGTTTGGAGTTTAGTGCATTGTTTGAGGCATTTGATTTTAGTTGAATTATTGAGTTACAATGCCACCAAAAACCAAAGGAAAGGGTGCAATTTCTTCGTCCTCTGCTGGTTCATATGATAGACACAGATTTTGGAATGCCACATAGAGGAGTATTGTTTTGATGTAATGGAGAGAGGGATGCACAAAGAAAGGGGAATGAGCTTGAGAGAATGTAATGCTCCAGCTTTAATTGAAGCTAAGAGAAGAGGTTGGGAGACATTTGTTAGGAGTCCACCAGATGCTGTTATATCATTGATTCATGAGTTTTATGCAAATTTGATGGTCAAAGACGTGAATCTGAAAGTTCGAGTTCGAGAAAAATTGGTGCCTTTTGATAAGAGTACAATTAACAGTCTCTATGAAATGCGGGATTTGGACATTTCAGATGATGAGTATGAGGTATTTAAGAATGAGTCATATCCAGATAATATTGTAATTCAGACTTTGTGTCATGATGGGGCGGAATGGAAGAGGAATGCAAAGGATGAAGCTGCTACATTTCCATCCATCTTTCTTAGAAGAGAAGCGAATAATTGGCATGAGTTTGTGGCTGCCAGAATTTTTCCATCTGGGCATACATCCGATGTGACTAAGGTTAGAGCTGGTCTTTTGTACTGCATTGTCACTGGAAAATTTGTTGATGCTGGGAGGGGGATTCAGGAGTCTATTATTGCTGCAGTTAGGGGTTCCTCGACTATCAGTTTACCCCACTCGTCTTTGATTACTCAACTTTGCCTGTTAGCTGGTGTTGTGTGGCATGATACGGAGCAGATTCTTCCAATTCGAGGTCCTATAAGAATTACTGGTGCACTGAGATGAGACAAGAAGAAGAATGCAGCCAGTACTTCTGAACAGGCAGCTGAACCACCGCAGCCCTCTGAGCCACTACCACACTTTGAGCCAGCACCTTCCCATTTGGAAGGACCTATGTCAACACCGACGCATCCGACCACTGAATATTCTAATCGTGATGATTCTACGGCCGTGCTTACTCAGATGAAGAAGCAGTGGAAGATGATGCGAGCACATATGACAAATATGGATGACTTCACTGCCGCTCTCGCCCAGAATTATATGCCCAGTGTTGTGCCTTATCCACCTCCTCCGCAGTGGTCTTCTGATGATATTTCTGCTGCTACACCTTCTTTCCATGGAGATGATGATGATGATGCCGAGTCCTGATGCTCGGTGTCAAAGGTATGAGTCTCTTGTTCTTTTTATTATTTTTAATCATTAGGGACAATGATTACATTAAGTTTGGAGGGGGTGAATCAATGTTTGATTTAGTTGTTTGGTTGAAAGTATGAGTCCCTTGTTCTTTTTATTGTATTTAATCATTAGGGACAATGATTACATTAAGTTTTTTTTGGGGGGGGGGGGGGGTGAATCAATGTTTGATTTAGTTGTTTGGTTGAAAGTTGAGTTTTCAATTTCATAGATAAAATTTTTGTTGAGTTTAGTTGTTGTTGTTGAGTTGAGTTGAATTGAGTCGAGAAAGAATTGGATGCATGGCTGCTGATGAAAAATGTTTTTTGTGCTATAACTGAAATCCATGATTGTCTGCCTATCTGACATATTTTTTTTGAAAAAAATGGAACCAATTGGATGAACAATTTCCTATATACTCTGTGATTAATACTTGAATCTGATTTTTGAGACATACAGACATAGATATGATTGAGGCATTGTTTGAAATTTTTGGGCCTGATTTTCATTGAATTATTTTATCCTTTGTTGCCTATTTGAGCTTACACGTATATTAGTACATTGAGGTACGAGAAAATCTGAATTTTTTGTGAAAATCATCGTTTACTGCTGATTATCTTTTCTGCACTGATTGATATTTGTATGATTTAATTGTGGATTGAGACTTGTCTAGAACTAGTTTGAACACTCTTCGAGGCGAAATACGGGCAAAACTGAGATTAGGAATGATTTAGGCAATTTTTCTGAATTCGTTTGAGCCTTTCAAGCTACCCTATAATGAATTTTATCCCTAGTACCTTGTTTGAGCCTAATTGAAAATCGAATGGCATACGTGTAAACGTGTGATTAAACCCCCATTCGTCATTATTTCAAGGTCCTACATTGACTACCTGAATAGCCTAAACACTATTTCCTACCTTTAAGGGAGTAATTTGAATGCTAAATTGTTGTATGCTCCTAGTTAATATTTGTGAAAAATGGAATGGTGTGGTGGATGAATGGAAAAGATGAAAAGAGGTAGTAGAAAGAAAGAAAAAAAAATTTGAAAAGAGTTGTGAAAGAAGATGAAGTTGAGAAAAAATTAATGAAATGAATTGAAGAGAAAAAATATGAAATTGTGAACGAAAAAGGAGTCGTAATTAGAGTTTGATAAAATTATAAATTACTCCTTATTTTGAATTCTTATCCTTCGTTTGTAGCCATGAGCCACGCCTTACATTATAAGCTGAATAAGTCCTATTGACCAAGTCTCAGTTGCCCAATATACTAGTGGAGAAGAGTTGCGAGAATTTAGCCTATGAACTGTTGATTAACGCTTTTAATGATTATGAATTTTGATCTAAACACGCACACACTATTATTCGTTGAATTAACCCTAATTGTGAGTGTTTTTGATAAATATCCTTTATTTGATCCTATTCTACCTTGAAAAGTCCTCATGATCTATGAATGTTTGAATTGAACTTGGATAATGGTGTTTTGAACATGAGTTGCGGAGATTGTGAGTTTATGCGGTTATTTTGTTATGACTGAAACTTTCATGTGTTAGTAGGTGTGACAAGATTGGATTTGATATTTTTTGAAATCATTGCTGAGGTCATTGCTCCATAATATTTCTTGACTATTCTTGTAAGTTTATGATGATTTGAGTTTTTGGAATTTGAATTTTAATAGTTTTGCTCGGGACTAGCAAAAGTCTAAGTTTGGGGGTATTTGATAATTGTATTTTATACACTTAATTTATATATGATTTTAATTATTAATTGTTTGTTTCGAGCAGATTTATGTGAGTGTTTTGTTGTTTTTGTGAGTGTAGAAAATTATTGATTTTATGTGGAAATGAGAGGAAAAAGGAGAAAAGAAGAATAAAAGAAAGGAAAAAAGAAAAGAAGAGAAAATTGAAGAGAAGAAAGGAACGTTCAGAGAAAAGAAAAGGAACAGTGTTGGGTTTCTTATTGGGCCTTAAAAGTTTAGAGCTTGATTAAGCACTAATGAGGAAGGGAAGAAGAGCTAACGCGCAATGCTATTGAAGACGAGAGAATTGAGATTTCGAGATCAAGGCGCGCCCGCGCCGTTCTTAGAGCGCCTGCCCCGTAGCTGTTTGGAAATTTTTATTATTTCGGGTAATTTTTATGGGCTTGGTTTTGTGGGCTTTTGTACGCAATATAAAAAGGAATTCTTATCAGAGGAGAAAAGGGAGGGCCGCCACATTAACAGAGGATATCAGAGATTGATCGTGAACTTTTGTGATTTTTCTGGAGCTCAACTAAAGAACGAAGACGAAGTTTGATCGATCGGACACGGCATCGACGACGGATTTGTTTCTTTTATCTTTTATTTATTTAATTCTGAATATGTTTGAATTTATGAATTATTGTTTTATTCAGAATTTTATTATGAACTAAATTTTTATAGTCTAGAGGTCGGATGGAACCTGGTGTAGACGCTTTCATGAATGTTTGATTTTATTGAATTGAATTTCTTCTAGATTAATTGTTTTTTCTAGAATTGATTGTCTTTTCAATTATCTGATCAATAATTGATTTGTTATATTTATTTGAAATCATTGCTCGGGAGAGGGTATTTTGAATAGGACATTAGAAAATACACTGTTAATTATTTATACAGCTCGGGAGAGTGTATGATTTTAACAGAGCTTTTAAAAAAAGAACATTGTTTTGTGATAGATCACTGCGATAAATTCTTAATAGGAATATCGGAATTGAATTGTAGTTGATAAACATTATTTGTTGCTCGGGAGAGGGAAATAATAAACTTAAGTGTTCTTGGCTATTAATTGACTGGAATTCATGAAGATTAATTAATTAGGATTGATTGTTGTTGAAACCAGGTGAAATCTATACCTCTAGACCATTTTTCTCTGATTGATTAATCCTGAAAGTTGTGTGCGTGCTATCTAAAATCATCTGATTATTTATTTTATTGCAAAATTCTTGATTATTGATTTTCTAGATAAAGTTTAGACTATTTTAATTACAAGTACTAAATATTTTCATTTTACTCTCTGAGGGATCGATATCTGATTTAATCACTATATTAAAACTTGACACTCGTACGCTTGCGAGAAATTTTCACAACAACCGTTTTCCATTGGTAAGTATGTAGATGAAGTGTTGTGTGATGTGGTGCCTATGCAAGCTTGTCATATTTTGTTGGGTAGGCCGTGGCAATTTGATAGGAAGGTGATACATGACGGTTTTAAAAATCGTTATTCTTTTACCTTGAAAAAGGAGTCTATTGTATTGTTACCGATGACTCCAAAGAAAGTGTTGGAGGACCATTTGAAAAATAAAAAGAAAGAAGAGGCCGAAAAAAAGAGTGAATAAAAAAGTGAGATGGCCTTAGAAAAAAATATTGAGAGAAAAAAAGATGAAAAAAAAATTGAGAGGAAAGAGACCGATAAAAAAAATATTTATGGCCCAAAAGAGTGAGTTGCAAGAGATTTTACATGAGCATACTCCACTTGTGTTGATTTTCTATAAGGAGTTTCTCCTTAACACAAGTGATATAACCAGAAATCTTCTGAGCAATGTTGTTTCTCTTTTGCAGGAATTTGAAGATTTATTTCCGGAGGATTTGCCTCAAGGATTACCAACTTTGAGGGGGATTGAGCATCAAATTGATTTTGTGCCCGGAAGTGCGTTGCCAAACCGTCCAGCGTATAGGAGCAAACCGGAGGAAACAAAAGAACTACAAAGGCAGGTAAGTGAACTTCTTGATAAGGGGTTTGTACGTGAGTCTATGTCTCCTTGTGCAGTGCCTATTTTGTTGGTTCTTAAGAATGACGGTTCATGGAGAATGTGTGTGGATTGTAGAGCCATTAATAACAATACCATCAATTATAGGCATCATATTCCTAGACTAGATGATATGTTGGATGAGTTGCATGGTTCTAGCGTCTTTAGTAAAATTGATTTAAAAAGTGGTTACCATCAAATTAGGATGAGAGAAGGTGATGAGTGAAAAACTGCTTTTAAAACTAAATATGGCTTCTATGAGTGGTTAGTTATGCCTTTTGGACTAACTAATGCACCTATCACTTTTATGAGATTGATGAATCATGTGTTGCGTGCTTATATTGGAAAATTTGTTGTGGTATATTTTGATGATATCTTGGTGTATAGCAAAAATTTGGATGAGCATGTCGAACACTTGAGAATTGTGCTAATCACACTAAAAGCTGAACATTTGTATGCTAACTTGAAAAAGTGTGTGTTTTGTACAAAAGAACTTGTGTTTCTTGGCTTTTTTGTGAGTTCCCAAGGTGTTAGAGTTGATGAGGACAAGGTAAGTGCAATTCGAGATTGGCCAACGCCTACTTCTATTGGTCAAGTTCGAAGTTTTCATGGCCTTGCAAGTTTCTATAGGAGATTTGTGAAATATTTCATTACTTTGGCGGAACCTATGACTGCGGTGATAAAAAAGAACGTTCCATTCCATTGGGGCGAGGAGCAAGAGAAGTCTTTTAATATTGTCAAGCATAAATTAATTAATGCTCCTTTACTTGTTTTACCTGATTTTTCTAATACCTTTGAAATTGAATGTGATGCGTCAGGTGTAGGGATTGGAGGTGTCTTGATGCAAGGTGGGAGACCGATTGCATACTTCAGTGAGAAGCTAAGTGGGGCGTCCTTAAATTATCCTACCTACGACAATGAGTTTTATGCGTTGGTAAGGGTACTTGAGACATGGCAACACTATTTGAGGCCAAAAGAATTTGTGATTCATACATATCATGAGTCTTTGATGCATCTCAAAGGACAACAAAAGCTGAACAAGAGACATGCCAAGTGGGTGGCGTTTGTGGAAAATTTTCCCTACGTTATCAAATACAAGCAAGGGAAGGAAAATGTGGTAGCGGATGCTCTATCACGAAGGTATGCACTTTTATCTACTCTAGATTCTAAATTCTTAGGATTTGAGTGTAGTGGCCCATATCCAGAATTAACGATAATGAGTAATTATCGTGTGATCAGGATAGATTTAGTAAAACGTGATTAACGGGACTTCTAAATGGATTAACGGAGCCCGGAAATAGACCCAAAATGATCAGAAATGGTCCGGAGGGTCAGACAGATCGGAAGCTCCGAAGTTAGGATCGGATGCTCCGAAGGTGATTGGAAGCTCCGATGAACGATCGGAAGCTCCGATCGAATTACGTCATCCATGACGTGTGGTTGATCGGAAGCTCCGAATAGGATCGGAAGCTCCGATCACCCCTATCCAAAGTCAACCAGTGAGATTTTGACATGTGGCAGATGAGGATGTTCGGAAGCTCCGATGGCAGGATCGGACGTTCCGATCAAGGATCGGAGGTTCCGATCTGTAGTGACCCTTACCCGGATCACCTACTAAACAGAACTTATGCATGCAATTAACTTAATTAAACAGATATCAGAATAAAACTGCGGAATCCAAAAACATTATACAATCCCAAGTAAAGGAATCTGTAATTATCCAATATTATACAACCAAATCGAATAGCTGTATAAACCCAAACAACAGTAATAAAACCTAAGCGAAGCTCCAGCTGGCCAACCACCACTAGCCCCTCCTGGATCCACCCTCCTCGTCCAATCGCAAACCTGCCCCATGGAATAGGGTGTCCAGAAAATACATAGTACGAGACGTGAGCATAAAACGCTCAGTGCGAGAGTATGAGTATACATGCATGCAAAGTGAACTCCCTATAGACTCGAGGTCAAGGATCAGATAACAGAGACAGACCGGGCCCTGGTATGTAGCACGCTGTGCCGTCGCTTCAGGAGGTGGCTCCCATACCGAGATAACCGTGGAAACGCCGGACCCAAATCGATAGAAGTCCATCCACTAATAGGATAGGGTACAACCCTACTAACAGACATCTCGAAGGAGATACAACAAGATGCAAATGAATGCAGCATAATATCATGGCATATAAATCATGCAGTCATATAATACATGCATACTCAGTCAGGATATCTCGAACAGTACTTCCGTACCTCAAAACAGTGCAAGCTCTACCAACTCTAGGTCCACGCCTATAGTCTGCTCTACACTGCCAAATGATACTACTATCATTATAGTGCTCTAAAAGCCTTAACTAAGCTATTGCATACTCCTAAATATTTATAGGGAGCAAAAGCTATACCTTCGTCCGTCGTTAGCCCTTTGATGTCGATGCCTCCAGAACCTGGGCACAACTCCGCTACGACTACCGAACGCCTCTCCGACCTCCGGACCAAGCCTAAGAAGACTAGAATAGCTCCAAAAGGACTAGAAAGGAAAGGAGAACTCGGAATTGGCAAATGAAAGTGAAGTCTCGGCCTTCTATTTATAGACAACGATCGGAACTTCCGATCCTTGATCGGAACGTCCGAACCTCGATCGAAACGTCCGATCCTGCCATCGGAGCTTCCGAAGATCCTGATCTGCCACGTGCCATAATATCACTTGTTGACTCCGGATAGGGGTGATCGGAGCTTCCGATCCAACCACACGTCATGCCTGACGTAATATCGATCGGAGCTTCCGATCCTGTTCGGAGCTTCCGATCCCGATCGGAGCTTCCGAACTCACCTTCGGAGCTTCCGAACTCTACCCAAGTAATTATGATTAATCCCTCAATTACTGATTTTGGTTATGGGCTACTACATTCTCCCCCACTTAAGATATTTCGTCCTCGAAATCAGATCTTAAGTACCGAATGCAAAATACAGAAATCAGAAACATTCTTTATTCAAATCAAACGTTTACAGAGTTTGCAACTGAATACAACTTAAAGAATGAAATCAAAACAACTCAGGATGGTCTTTACGCATCCTGTCCTCAAGCTCCCAAGTAGCTTCCTCAGTGCCTCTGCGCTGCCACTAAACTAAAACCAAAGGAATGACTTTGTTCCGTAAAACCTTATCCTTATAATCAAGGATGCGAAGAGGTTTCTCAACATAAGTCAAATCCTTGTCTACCTGAACCTCAGATCGCTGCAGAATATGAGATTCATCCGCCACATACCGTCGCAACAGAGATACGTGGAACACGTCGTGAATGCTGGATAGATGCGGTGGCAATGCTAGTCGATAAGCCAAATCGCCAATACTCTCCAAGACCTCAAACGGACCGATAAATTTGGGAGACAACTTGCCCTTAAGGCCAAATCTGAGAATCTTGCGGAAAGGTGACACTCTCAGAAACACTTTCTCCCCGACCTCGAACTGCAAAGGCCTACGCTTAATATTAGCATAGCTGGCCTGACGATCCTGTGTAGTCAAAATCCGTTTCTTGATCTGATCAACAATGTCTATCGCCTGCTGGATAAACTCCGGTCCCTCAGCCTGTCTCTCCCCCACTTCTTCCCAGAAGAGTGGAGTACGACAACGTCGCCCGTACAACGCCTCAAAAGGTGTCATCCCAATACTAGTATGGTAGCTGTTGTTGTACGCAAACTCGATCAATGGCAAATGATCCTGCCAGGCTGAACCAAAATCCATGACGCACGCTCTAAGCATATCCTCTAACGTACGGATAGTGCGCTCTGACTGACCATCAGTCTCCGGATGATAGGCTGTACTCAAACTGAGAGTAGTACCCATCGCACGTTGAACACTCCCCCAGAATCTAGAAGTAAACCTGGGGTCCCGATCGCTGACAATGCTCACAGGCACTCCATGAAGTCGGACGATCTCCTGAATGTACATCCGTGCCATGCAATCCACAGAGTACTCTCGGCTATAGGCAATGAAATGCGCTGACTTGGTGAGTCGGTCCACCACAACCCAGATAGCATCACAGTTCCTCGGGGATACCGGCAAATGGGTCACAAAGTCCATTGTGATAAACTTCCATTTCCATTCAGGAATAGGCAGACTGTGAAGCAATCCTCCAGGTCGTCGGTGCTCTGCCTTGACCTGTTGACACACCAAACATCCTGAAACAAACTGATAAACACTGCGTTTCATTCCCTTCCACCAGAAACGAGTACGTAGATCCTTGTACATCTTGTTGCTCCCAGGATGAATACTCAACTTAGTGCGATGTGCTTGAGACAAAATCTCCTCTCGCAACTCTTCATCCTGTGGAATCACAAGCCTACCAGACAAACACAGAAAGCCATCTGACTGATAATGAAATCCAGACGAGCTACCCTCGTTAGCTAGACGAGCTAAACGCTGGGTCTTCGAATCAGACATCTGAGCATCTCGGATCCGCGAATACAAGGCTGGCTCAGATAATATCGCAAACATATTTATACTCTGCATACCTTTCTTATGCTTGAAGGTAAAACCTGAAGTACAACAGTCACTGATCGCACTAGACATCGAACAAGTCTGAAGTGCGGATAGTCGCACCTTGCGACTCAAAGCATCAGCGGTGAGATTAGCAGCTCCCGAATGGTACTTAATCTCGCAATCATAGTCCTTAAGCAAGTCCATCCAACGTCTCTGTCTCATGTTCAATTCTGCCTGAGTGAACAAATACTTGAGACTCTTATGGTCGGTGAAGATCTCAAATTTCTCGCCATAAAGATAATGACGCCAGATCTTCAAAGCGAACACAATGGCTGCCAATTCCAAATCATGGACTGGGTAGTTGTCCTCGTGAAGCTTCAGCTGTCTAGAAGCGTATGCGATCACATGCCCATTCTGAGTCAGGACACAACCTAACCCCTAAAGAGAAGCATCCGTGTAAACTACATACCCTCCAGATCCTGACGGTAATGCCAACACCGGCGCAGAAGTCAACCGCCGTCGAAGCTCACGGAAATTCTCCTCACACTCGGAGGACCACTCAAAATCCACACCCTTGCGGGTAAGCTGCGTCAACGGTCGAGCTAACTGAGAGAAGTTCAGAATGAAGCGACGATAATACCCTGCTAGACCCAGAAAACTACGGATCTCAGCAACTGTCATCGGACGCGACCAATTAAGTACCGCTTCAATCTTGCTTGGATCAACAGAAATCCCCTCCCTGGATATGATATGGCCAAGAAAAACCACTCTATCCATCCAAAACTCACACTTGCTCAGCTTGGCGTACAATTGCTCATCTCGAAGAGTCTGCAGTACCAACCGCAAGTGAGAAACATGCTCTTCCGTATTACGCGAATAAACCAGGATGTCGTCAATAAAGACCACGACAAACTTGTCCAAATACTCCCTGAAGACACGGTTCATCAGATCCATGAATATAGCCGGCGCATTGGTCAAACCAAATGGCATCACTAGGAACTCGTAATGCCCATAGCGAGTACGGAATGCAGTCTTGGCTATGTCCTGATCACGGACTCTCAACTGATGATACCCAGATCTCAAGTCAATCTTGGAGTAAACTGATGTGCCCTGCAGCTGATCAAACAAGTCATCAATGCGCGGCAACGGATACTTGTTCTTCACAGTCACTCGATTCAGCTGCCGATAGTCAATGCACAGCCGCATCGACCCATCCTTCTTCTTTACGAAGAGAACAGGAGCTCCCCAAGGAGATACACTAGGACGAATGTACCCCTTGTCCAAAAGATCCTGTAGCTGATTCTTCAACTCACGCATCTCTGACGGAGCCAGACGATACGATGCTCTAGAAATAGGCAAAGTACCCGGCATCAACTCTATGCCAAACTCGACTTCCCTAGCAGGAGGAAAACCCGGAATCTCATCAGGAAACACATCTGGAAATTCATCTACAACAGGAATGCTCTCTATCCCAATACTCTCAGCGGACAAATCAACTGCATAGATAAGGTAGCCTTCCCCGCCAGACTCTAGAGCTCGACAGGCTCTCAAAGCTGATACCAAAGGCATCGGGGGTCGCGCTCCCTCACCATAGAAAAACCAACTCTCACTCCCTTCCGGATGAAAGCGTACTAATCTCTGATAGCAGTCCACTGAAGCTCGATAGGTAGTCAGCACATCTATTCCCAGAATGCAATCAAAGTCGTCCATCGCCAGGACCATGAGATTCGCCAACAGAACGTTCCCTTCGAACTCTAAAGGGCAACCCATCACTAGACGCTTAGCCAAAGCAGATTGGCCCGTCGGAGTAGAAACAGACATCACTACGTCTAGTGCAATGCATGGTAACTTATGCCTCTTAACAAAACGTGCAGAAATGAAGGAATGAGATGCACCAGTGTCAATAAGTACAAGAGCAGGTATACCGTAAAGCATAAATGTACCTGCGATGACTTTCTCATTCTCCTCCACAGCCTGATCATGTTTCAGGGCAAACACCTGGCCAGAAGCTCGTGGCCTCAAATGAGAACTCCAGCAGACTGTCCCTGTGACCTCTGCTGTACGGTGGCCTGAGAACCCGATCCTGAACCAGAACCAGAACCCCCTCCCACAGACATTGGACAATCTCTCCGGATATGACCAGTCTCTCCACAACGGAAACAAGCTCCAGAAGCTCTACGGCACTTGTCGGATGGATGGTTCTTCCCACAGTGATCACACTTGTCCTTCTTACCATAACGGACAATACCTCCAGAACCAGAGGAAGAAGAAGATCCAGACTTCTTGAAAGTTTGGGCACGGGAACCCAAAGAACTAGCAGGCCTCGACTGAGGGAAAGACCTGTTCCGCCGAATGCTGTCCTCCGCCTGGTGACAACGGCTCACCAAGCCCTCATAGGACATGTCGTCGCCAACCGCCACACGGTCATGGATCTCAGGGTTAAGGCCCTGAAGGAACAGATTATACTTCATCTCTGAGCTATCAGCAATCTCGGGGCAATAGGATAACAGATCAAAGAACCTCTGCTGATACTCATCGATAGACATGGCTCCCTGTCGCAGACTCAGTAGCTCGCCTGCCTTCGACTGACGGAGTGCAGGAGGAAAATACCGCTTTTGGAAAACTGTGCGAAACTCGGCCCAGGTGGCCACTCCTCTCGCCGCAACAAAAGGTGTAGAAGTAAACCTCCACCACCTGTGCGCACGCCCATCCAGAAGATAGCCAAGGGTCTCCACCTTCTGCTCCTCGGTGCATTGTAAAGTCTGAAAAGTCGTCTCCATGCGGTCTAACCAGTTCTCCGCATCCTCCGGAGACTCACCTCCAACTAAGGGCTTAGGACCCATAGCTAAGAATCGACGCACAGTGAAACGCTCGTCGTCATGATGACGATGACGCCGTTCTCGACGAGGCTCCCGGTCGGCATCACCCCAACGCCCACCAACACTGCCATGAGAACTCTGGTCGTCACGATTTGACATCTACAAAAATACCTCAAGATGAGACTAAATCCCAAGAAATCTTTTGCATGCTCTGATACCATAAATGTAGTGACCCTTACCCGGATCACCTACTAAACAGAACTTATGCATGCAATTAACTTAATTAAACAGATATCAGAATAAAACTGCGGAATCCAAAAACATTATACAATCCCAAGTAAAGGAATCTGTAATTATCCAATATTATACAACCAAATCGAATAGCTGTATAAACCCAAACAACAGTAATAAAACCTAAGCGAAGCTCCAGCTGGCCAACCACTGACTAGCCCCTCCTGGATCCACCCTCCTCGTCCAATCGCAAACCTGCCCCATGGAATAGGGTGTCCAGAAAATACATAGTACGAGACGTGAGCATAAAACGCTCAGTGCGAGAGTATGAGTATACATGCATGCAAAGTGAACTCCCTATAGACTCGAGGTCAAGGATCAGATAACAGAGACAGACCGGGCCCTGGTATGTAGCACGCTGTGCCGTCGCTTCAGGAGGTGGCTCCCATACCGAGATAACCGTGGAAACGCCGGACCCAAATCGATGGAAGTCCATCCACTAATAGGATAGGGTACAACCCTACTAACAGACATCTCGAAGGAGATACAGCAAGATGCAAATGAATGCAGCATAATATCATGGCATATAAATCATGCAGTCATATAATACATGCATACTCAGTCAGGATATCTCGAACAGTACTTCCGTACCTCAAAACAGTGCAAGCTCTACCAACTCTAGGTCCACGCCTATAGTCTGCTCTACACTGCCAAATGATACTACTATCATTATAGTGCTCTAAAAGCCTTAACTAAGCTATTGCATACTCCTAAATATTTATAGGGAGCAAAATCTATACCTTCGTCCGTCGTTAGCCCTTTGATGTCGATGCCTCCAGAACTTGGGCACAACTCCGCTACGACTACCGAACGCCTCTCCGACCTCCGGACCAAGCCTAAGAAGACTAGAACAGCTCCAAAAGGACTAGAAAGGAAAGGAGAACTCGGAATTGGCAAATGAAAGTGAAGTCTCGGCCTTCTATTTATAGACAACGATCGGAACTTCCGATCCTTGATCGGAACGTCCGAACCTCGATCGGAACGTCCGATCCTGCCATCGGAGCTTCCGAAGATCCTGATCTGCCACATGTCAAAATATCACTTGTTGACTCCGGATAGGGGTGATCGGAGCTTCCGATCCAACCACACGTCATGCCTGACGTAATATCGATCGGAGCTTCCGATCCCGATCGGAGCTTCCGAACTCACCTTCGGAGCTTCCGAACTCTACCCAAGTAATTATGATTAATCCCTCAATTACTGATTTTGGTTATGGGCTACTACACGATCGATGCCTATAAATATAAGGTCCGAGGCATTCATTTCTTGCCAATTCCGAATTCTCTCCTTCGCCCTCGTGGTCCAATTTTAGGGCTTTGGGTACTCTTATTTTAGAGTTGGAGTAGGATATTTGTTTTAGTATAGTCAGACAGTGTCTGACATAGTAGCGGAGCAGTGCTCAAGTTGTAGAGCCGTGTTTGAGGCTGTGGATTCGCAGTAGGGGAGTGCCCTAGTTGCGGGATAGTCACCATAGTGGGCTGACGACGGACGCAGGTATAGCAATGGTCTCCTTAAATTATTTCGGAGTATGCAATAGCAGTTAAGGCTTTTAGAGCTTATTGAATGATGCATGGGTATTTGCATTGTAAACTTGATGATAGGCTTGGAACCTAGAGTGGGACTATTAGGACTGCCTTAGAAAGGTATGTAAGTACTGACTGAGATTGCCAGCGGATATGCATGCTTATATGTTGCATTTATATGTTTGCATGTTATTATTGTTATGCGGAATGTGCTTATCATCTTGTGCCTGTACATCTGTATATCTTTCGAGATTAGCCAGTTAGGGTTGCTCAGCCCTGTTAGGATGTTTGATATCGAGTACCCTTAGGTACTGATACCTAAAGGACTCCATGGTCCGAGTTCGGGATTCGGGAATGAGTGGTCGCACACAGTGGTTAGCTACCCATATGTGACAAGCTTATATCCCAGGCGCCAGTTTGAGCAGTTTGAATACCGTTATCCCAGATATGGATACCCTGTCATTTGCATGCATCATATTTGTATGTTTATCCGTGCTTTCGTATTGAGCTTAGAGCTCACGTCCAGTATTTTTTGTGTATCTGGATACCCTATTCGACGGGGCAGGTGTAGGTGCAGGATTGAGCACCAGGAGCCTGGAGGAGCCAGCAACCTTGAAGACAACATTATTTAGCTGTAGTTTTTTTTCTAAGTAATTCGATTGGGTTGTATAAATCGAGTTTGTTAGTCGGTTGTATTCTGCCGGTCTGCTTGTATTTAGTCTTCCGCAGTGACAATCACTGATATTTTTCTGTTTCTTTTCAGTATTTCATAAAGATGAATTCGCGTAATCCACTTTTCTCGATCCTCGAACAAAATAAACTGACTGGCGCAAACTATACGGAATGGTTCCGTAAGTTGAAGATTGTCTTGACTTCGGAGAAGATGCTCTACGTGTTAGAAAAATCTCCTCCGAAGGAAGCACCAGCTGACATAAGTCCGGAAGAGTTAGCCAAACTTGATACATGGTGGGACCATGATATCAAGGCCAATGCTATATGCAAGCCTCGATGTCTGATGAACTCCAGAGGCCATTTGAGGACACCGTGAATGCTGCTGACATTCACGTACAACTCAAGGAACTTTTTGGGGCTCAATCGAGGGCTGAAAGGTTCGCTACTGTAAAGGAGCTAATGACGTGTCGCATGCGTGAAGGGACTTCGTCCGTGATCATGGGGTACGAGTGATTTGCTCATACAGAAGTTGGAACCCTTGATTTGTGTGTTGGAGCATGAACTCAACGTGGACTTACTACTTCTGTCTCTTCCTTCTTCGTTTGACGGATTTGTGGTGAATTTCAATATGAACAAGATAGAGGCCTCCCTTGAAGAGATGGTCAATATGCTGGTGACATATGAATCCACATTAAAGAAGGATAAACCGCTTTCTTGATGGCTCCTCTCTTCTGCTAAGAAGGGGCCAAGTACAAAGGGTAAGAAACGTTCTGCCCCACCCAAGAAAATCGACCCAGAGAAGAAGTACAAGACAAAGCTTCAAACATGGAAAAATCCAAGGATGTTTGCCATTACTGCAAGAAGCCCGGTCATTGGAAGCGTAACTGCAAGGAATATCTAGAGCAGTTGCAAACTGCGAAGGGTATTTCTATAATTGAAATAAATGTTTCACTTAATACTACTTCTTGGGTATGGATACCGGATGTGGATCTCACATTTGCAATGATTTGCAGGTGATGACAAGAAGTCGCCGGCTTAGAATGGGTGAGACCCAGCTGAGGCTCGGAAATGGTTCCAGAGTTGAAGCTAAAGCTGTGGGAGATGGTTTATTTATTTTTGCAGAACGTTCTAAGTTACTTTTGAGAGATGTTTTATTTGTTCCGGATTTGATTAAAAACATTATTTCTGTTTCTATGCTTGATAGAGATGGTTATTCTTGCAATTTTGTGAATGGGATTTGCAATATTTACAAGAATGAATGTTTGATTGGAAATGGACAACTTGAAAATGATCTATATGACTTAAAACTAAAAGACGTTCCAATAAATTTATGATAAACCGGCAACAACAACAAAACGAAAATCGATAGCCAAAACCCGCAAACCTTTGGCATGCTAGGCTAGGTCATATTTCCTCAGGAGGATGAACAAGCTAGTGGGAGAGGGCATGTTTGATATGTCTGATATTAACTCTCTACCTACTTGTGAATCCTGCCTAAAAGGAAAAATGACTAAATCTCCTTTAAGGGGAAACCTGAGCGTAGTCAAAATCTGTTGGATTTGATCCATACAATGTTTGTGGTCCATTAGAGTTGGTACTCAATATGCCACACCTACTTCATTACCTTTACTGATGATTATTCTAGGTATGGGTATTTATATTTTAATGAAATATAAGTCTGAAGCATTGAAAAGTTCAAAGAATTCAAGGCTGAAGTAGAAAACAAGCTAGGTAAAAGTATTAAAGCACTTCGATCGATCGAGTGGAGAAGACTTAAGTACCGAGTTTTTGGACTATCTAAAAGAGAATGGGATTCTCTCTCAGTGAACTCCTCCTATGACACCACAGCTTAATGGTGTATCGGAGCGTCGTAATCGAACTTTGTTGGACATGGTTCGGTCCATGATGAGCGTCACTGAGCTTCGACCTTCGTTTTGGGGCTATGCGCTTTGAAACGGCGGTATTGTTGTTGAAAAACGTCCACACTACCAAGCAGTGGACAAAACACCATACGAGTTATGG
>NC_133122.1:114605791-114663016 GCF_033568475.1 Henckelia pumila
CTAGGCTTTATTACTGTTGTTTTTGGGTTTTATCACAGCTATTCGTCGATTTTGGTTGTATAATATTGGATTAATTACAGATATCCTTTTCTTGGGATTGTTATAATGTTATTGGTTACCCGCAGTTTTAATCTAGATTATCTGTTTTATTAAGTTAATTGCATGTCCTAAGTTCTGTTTAAGTATAGGTGATCCGGGTCAAGGGTCACTACATATGTGCTATTTAAGGGAAAACTCGAGAACCAACTATGCCCCGAGTATGCCTATCCCGCTATCGATGACTACTTTTACCTTTCAAGGCAGCAGTAGTTCCAACTTCTGGGAAGCTACAACAAAAGATTGTATCAAAGTCTAACCAATCTAAACAACAACAAGGCTCAATGTAATTATCTATACCGTTCTTCGTCCAAATCTCTGAAACGAACAAATGCTGTTAACCCTGGGCTTGACAAACTCCAAACGAATCTGTACAGATAAAAATCAAAGATCAATAACCATGATCAACTTACAAGCCAAGTTCAACAACTCAAAAAACGGTTCGAAATCCCAAAACTCAAACCGACGGCATAACGGCTAAAAACTGAACAACCGGAAACGCAGACAGCAGTTCAATACCGATATAATCTCATAACGATAATAATACAACAACAACAAGACAAACCCAACAAATCTCAAAACCATGATTTTCGAAAATAGCTTCCAAAAATCATAACAATTCCGAACGTCGCTCAATTCAAACCGACAGATAATAAACGATCAGAACTCTGCCAAGAACAACATACTAGAATCTAGATCGATTCTAACAACCTCCGAAAAACAAAACATATCAGATCGGAGAAATACTTACGGTATAACGGAGCTCTCACTGCAGTGATCACTAATCTGCCTTCTGAAATAAATTCCAACGACCGGATCGAGCTCGGACTGAATCAGAAAGCTTGGAAGCTCAATGGGGCGTCTTCAATGGAGGATGCGTGCAAGGGTAAGGAGGGAGAGAATTGACCAAGTCAAACTAGACAAGATAATATATAAAATCCATTAATTGCATTTTAGTCCCTGAAAAATCCAATTTTTGCAAAAAGGACCCTGATCAAAATCAAGTCGGCTCGCGAACTCTGCAATTTCCGATTAACTCAAATAAAATCATTTAAGATAAAAACGGGGCGTTACAATTCTCCCCCACTAAGAAGAGATTTCGTCCTCGAAATTAACGAGAACCACAACTCATAAGATAGAATAAAGAACTAAAGACAGTAAGAAGAACTCACGTTATCCGAATAACTCCGGAAATCGCTGTCTCATGTCAGAATCTGTCTCCCAAGTTGCTTCCTCGACGCCGTGACGGCTCCACTGCACTTTCACCAACGGAATCGACTTGGTCCTGAGTTGTTTCTCCTTCCGATCAAGGATCTGAATCGGTCGCTCAAAGTAGCTCAGAGTCTCGTCTAACTCGGCTTCGTCAGGTTGGAGGATATGAGAAGGATCTGGATGATACTTTCGTAGCATAGAGACGTGAAAAACGTCATGAATACCAGATAAAGATGGAGGAAGAGCAAGTCTGTAGGCAAGATCGCCTATCTTCTCGAGAATCTCGTACGGACCGATGAATCTCGAAGATAACTTCCCTCTCTTACCGAATCTGACAGTGCCTCTGAACGGAGAAATCTTAAGAAAGACTCGGTCTCCCTGATCAAAACTCAGAGGTCTACGCCTGAAATTTGCATACTTTGCCTGTCTATCTTGAGCTGACTTCATTCTGGTCTGAATGATCTTAACCTGCTCTGCCATATCTCTAAGCATATCCGGTCCCAAATCTGGTGACTCGGACAAGTCATCCCAAAACAACGGAGATCGGCATTTCTTACCGTACAATGCCTCAAAAGGCGTCATACCGATACTTGCTTGGAAGCTGTTGTTGTAGAAAACTCGACAAGAGGCAAAGAATCCTGTCAACTAGTGCCAAAGTCTAGAACTACCGCTCGCAGCATATCCTCTAACGTCTGGATAGTCCGCTCTGACTGTCCATCGGTCTGAGAATGAAAAGCTGTACTCAGATGCAATCGAGTACCAAGTGCCCCCTCAAGACTGTGCCAGAAGTGAGAAGTGAATCTAGGATCTCTTTCTGAAACGATCGACTTCGGCACACCATGCAATCTCACAACATTACTAACATACAACTCAGCCATCTGATCATGACGATACGTCATCATGTACGGAATAAAATATGCAAACTTCGTCAATCGGTCAATCACTACCCAAATGTCATCGCATCCTCGAACGGATCGTGGTAGCTTCGTAACGAAATCCATGGAAATGTGATCCCACTTCCATTCAGGAACAGATAGACTGTGCAACAGACCTCCTGGTCGCTTTCGTTCTGCTTTCACCTGCTGAAAATTCAAACACCGAGATACAAACCTCGCTACGTCGCTCGTCATTCTCTTCCACCAGAACAGGTTCGTAAGATCGTTGTACATCTTAAGACCTCCAGGATGAATACTAAACCGACTGCAATGAGCCTCTTGGAGAATACGCTGTCTCAACTCCGAAATATCAGGCACAACAATACGGTTATTCACGAACAAAACATCATCTCTAACCTGGAATTCAGACTGATGACCCGATCTGACTTTCTCTACTGAGCTCAGACTTCTGTGCTTCTCTGATTGCAACAAACAACTCTGGCTCGGCTTGAATAGCAAACAATCTGATAGTCTCCCTATCTGTTTCAAACTCTAAACCAGAAGTGCAACAATCATCGATCAACTGAGAAACATCGATAGTAGAAAGAGATAAAGAACAAAGCTTTCGGCTCAAGGCATCTGCAACTGCATTAGACTTCCCCGGATAGTACTTGATTTCACAGTCGAAATCCTTCAACTGATCTAACCATCTTCTCTGTCTCGTATTCAGCTCTGCCTGTGAAAACAAGTACTTAAGGCTCTTATGGTCAGAAAAGATCTCGAAAGACTCACCATAAAGATAGTGACGCCAGATCTTCAGAGAAAAGACGATCGCAGCTAGTTCAAGATCATGATCCGAATAACGAGTCTCGTGCGGTTTCAGCTGCCTCGATGCATACGCTATCACATGCTTATTCTGCATAAGAACACAACCCAAGCCTCGGTTAGAAGCATCACAATAAACTGTGAAACCTCCAGTACCCTTCGGGATAGAAAGAATTGGAGCACTGGTCAGTCTCCTCTTCAGATCAAACAAATCTAGCCTCACAATCTGAGTCCAAACAAAAGGCGCATTCTTCTGAGTCAGCTGGGTAATTGTCTTGGCAATAGACGAGAAACCCTCGATGAATCTGCGATAATAACCTGCTAAACCCATGAAGCTTCGGATCTCAGGTACTGATGTCGGTTTAGGCCAATTCATAACCGCTTCAATCTTGCTGGGATCGACAGAAATCCCATCTTCAGAAATAATGTGACCGAGAAAGACAACTCGATCTAACCAGAATTCGCATTTCGACAGCTTGGCAAACAACTGCTCAACTCGCAAAATCTGCAATACGGTCCTCAAGTGCTCTGCATGGTCAGTACGGTTCTTCGAGTAGATAAGAATATCATCGATAAAGATAATGACGAACTCATCTAAATAACGCTGAAAGATACGGTTCATCAAACCCATAAAAACTGCTGGGGCGTTAGTCAAACCGAACGGCATGACTAAACTCAAAATGACCATACCTTGTTCTGAATGCGGTCTTAGGAACGTCTTCCTCTCGCACTCTCAACTGGTGATAACCTGACCTCAGATCAATCTTAGAGTAGACAGAAGAACCCTGCAGTTGATCAAACAAGTCATCTATTCGGGGTAAAGGATACATGTTCTTAACTGTAGCCTGATTCAACTGACGGTAGTCGATACAGAGCCGCATAGAACCATCCTTCTTACGAACAAAAAGAACAGGAGCACCCCAAGGCGATACACTAGGTCTGATGTATCCCTTGGCAATCAAATCCTCAAGCTGCTCCTTCAACTCTCTCAATTCAATAAGTGCCATAGGATACGGAGCTTTTGAGATAGGTTGAGTACCTGGCACTAAGTCAATGCTGAATTCGATTTCTCGAATAGGTGGTAAACCTGGAACATCTTTCGGAAATACATCCGCAAATTCTCTAACCAACGCTGGGCCAGATTTCAGTACATCCACTGCATACACCAAAAATCCTTTTGCACCTGTCTTTAGCAAACGAGTCATAGATAACACTGAAATTAAAGGAATTCTAGATCGAGAACCCTTACCAAAGAATTTCCACTCGTCTGCCATTTCCGGTCTTAACCTGACAACTTTCAGAAAACAATCGACTGTCGCCCTGTACTTGGTTAAAGCATCTATCCCGACAATACAATCAAAATCTGACAGTCCAAGTACAATACAGTCGAATTCTAACAAATTTCCTTCAAAACACAGTTCACAGTTCCTGACTAATCTGACAGAAACAATTCCTCCACCCAAAGGTGAAGTAACAGCTACTACTGTAGGCAACAATTCAGTTGGCAACGCATGCAATAATACGAATTTCTCAGAGATAAAAGAATGGGAAGCACCTGTATCTATCAATACATGAACAGAATAAACGAAAATCGAACAGTTACCTGCTATAACATCGTCAGGTGCTGCTTGAGCCTGATCCTCTGTCAGAGCAAAGACTCGTGCTTGCTGTCTCAGAGGCTGATTTGCACTAGAGTTACCTCCCTGTCTGTTCTGCTGCTGAGGCTGGAAAGAGTGCACTGCAGAAGACTGCCTCTCAGGCTGAGCTTCCGGTCTAGAAGAACTCCCACTCTGAGCTCTATCTCTGTTACGCTGTGGGCACACTTTAGAGAAGTTTCCCGGTTGCTGACAGGTGTTACAATTACCAAAGACTCCCACACACTGATCCGTTGAGTGTCTTCCCCCACACTTGCTGCAGTACAAGGATGATGATCCAGAGCTTTGTCCTGAACGAAACTGTCGGGAACCACTGGAACTAGACGAACTGTTCCCCTGCCTTTTGAACTGTTTACCCCTTGCCTTGTACTGATCTTTTCTGTTTCCCCCACTGCTACCACCTTCATACCTCTGCTGTTGGCTCTGATGCTGAGATGGTTGATTCTGATATTGAGATGGTTGGTTCTGATACTGCCTTTGCTGCTGAGGGTCTACCTGATTACCTCTTTGCCTCCACAAGCCTGCTTCTGCTCCCTTTGCGTGATTCATGGAATCCGCAAAGTTGTCTGTCCTAGCAGTGTTTACCAAAGTGAAGATGTCAGGATTCAAGACATTTATGAAATGATCTGCCTTAGCTTCTTCATCTCCGGCAATTAGTGGTGCAAAATGCAACAGACTATCAAACTTGGCAACATACTCTTCGATGTTTAGATTCCCTTGTCTCAAATTGTCAAATTCTGCTCCCTTGTCCTTATGGTACGAGATAGGAAAAAACCGCTTATAGAATTCAGATTTAAAAAGTGTCCAAGTAACTTCCATACCTCTATTCTCTATTGCTTTCTTTGTCATGATCCACCAGCTCTTAGCAACCCCACGTAGCTGATGAATGACTAACCTGATTCTGCGGTCATCTGTGTAATCAATGGAATCGAATAGCTGATAAATATCATTCAACCAACTCTCGCAGTCAACTGGATTTTCTGAACCCATCAATAATGTCGGATTGAACGACTGAAACCTCTTCAACAAGGTTTCCATAGGCGTTGCTGAAGCATCCAACTGATCAACTTCAGTGCTAGCTTGCTCAGTCGCAGGGATAACTGGAGGTGTGTTTCTGTTTATCACTCGACGAGGACCCATCTGATAATCAAAGGTTAGGACACGAGATATCTCAATCGCTACAATCAGTGCCCTTACAACCGCTTGGAATACCGGATACCAGTCGATAACAGAAATAGTTATATCTCAAGTAGATCATTCTTTATAAATTAAATCACATAACCATGTAATTCAATAATTCTCAATAATAAAGCATGCTCGCATGGAATTAAGTACACAGTTAAAATAATTCAAACACATGCGAGGAGCCAATACACTCAGACTCGATCTACCCGCTCACTCTAGTTCGACCAAGAATCTTAACTCTCTGATACCACTTAATGTGAGACCTCGGTTCTAAACAACAATTAAAGGAGTAATTCAATAAGTAAGCAATTAAAAGCCAAGAGCATTTTTTTTTTTAAAAGGGGACGCGCGGGCGCGCCACTTGAGGCACGGGCACGCATAGCGTCCTGCCCAAGCCCTCGCGCGGGCGTGCCACCCGAGGCGCGGGCGTGCCTGAAGCTCTGCCCAAAACTTCCGAAACGAAGTGCGGGACGCGCGGGTGCGCCACCCGAGGCGCGGGCGCGCATGGCCTGCTGAATTGGCTCAAAACAAGCCTCCAAAAGTGCAATAACATAACCAAAAGAACTCTAACATGATCCAACTAATATATATCCAACAACATAGCATTTAAATACATAAAAGTGAAGAACACGCATCGATGCTAGCTATTACAAGCCGAATACAGAATACAAGAGGTCTAACCACAAGCAAGACCACTTCCAGTCCAAGTTCCAGTTCTTAACATGCTTCAAAACATAAACTAGATTGTCATGCTAACAAGACTTCTAAACCGAGTCTCACTTCTACATCATTCCCTCAAAGCTAACCATGCCTCTTCTGAGTTGATTCTGCCCCACCTATTGCTAAGTACACATACAAAACAAAGCAACAGCCAGATAACCGGTGAGAATGGTAATCCCAGTAAAAGCAACATACAAGTAATACAACAACAAACATGCTTTCAAAACAACAACAAAATCAATAACAACGTAATGAAATGCATGTCTTTAAACCGGGATATCAAATCTGATAAACGAGGGATTTATGATGTGCTTTTGGGATCCCGAGGATGAGATCACGTAACGACTCACCGACTCTCCCAATCGAGGTGGTGCCACGTATCCTACTCCTCTAGACTTTGAGCAACTATAATGAGTATGCTAGCACCAGGCGAAACGACTACGACCCAGGCCACTCAATCATAGTTCCCAAATGTCTAAAAAAAAAGGGCGGTTCTGCCCGCTGAAAGCAAGATTGGCTCAAGATGAATGCATAACAGAAACATAAAACATAGCCATATAATAAAAGCTCAAGCAATTCAACAAGACACAAGTTCCTCATGCTAGAACAAGTGTAGATGCAAGTATGTGCTTTTAAGGGAAACTCGAGAACCAACTGTCCCGAGTATGCTATCTCGCTATCGATGACTGCTTTTACCTTTCAAGGCAGTAGTTCCAACTTCTGGGAAGCTACAACAAAAGATTGTATCAAATTCTAACAAATCTAAACAACAACAAGGCTCAAGGTAATTATCTATACCGTTCTTCGTCCAAATCTCTGAAACGAACAAATGCTGTTAACCCTGGGCTTGACAAACTCCAAACGAATCTGTTCAGATACAAATCAAAGATCAATAACCATGATCAACTTACAAGCCAAGTTCAATAACTCAAAAATGGTTCGAAATCCCAAAACTCAAACCGACGGCATAACGACTAAAAACTGAACAAACCGGAAACGCAGACAACAGTTGAATACCGATATAATCTCATAACGATGCTAATACAACAACAACAAGACAAACCCAACAAATCTCAAAACCATGATTTTTGAAAATAGCTTCCAAAAATCATAACAATTCCGAACGTCGCTCTAATTCAAAACCGACAGATAATAAACGATCAGAACTCTGCCAAGAACAACATACAAGAATCTAGATCGATTCTAACAACCTCCGAAAAACAAAACATATCTGATCGGAGAAATACTTACGGTATAACGGAGCTCTCACTGCAGTGATCACTAATTTGCCTTTAGAAATAAATTCCAACGGCCGGATCGAGCTCGGACTGAAATCAGAAAGCTTGGAAGCTCAATGGGGCGTCTTCAATGGAGGATGCGTGCAAGGGGAAGGAGAGGGAGAGAATGGACCAAGTCAAACTAGACAAGATAATATATAAAATCCATTAATTGCGTTTTAGTCCCTAAAAAATCCAATTTTTGCAAAAAGAACCCTGATCAAAATCAAGTCGGCTCGCGAACTCTGGAATTTCCGATTAACTCCAATAAACTCATTTAAGATAAAAACGGGGCGTTACATTGCATGCGCTCTGATACCAATAAATTTAGCGAACCAACCCGGATCCACTACCTAATCAGAGTTTAGAGCATATTTAAGCATGCAATAAAAAAATTAATTAAATAATTTGCTGTGGAAGACTTAAATAAATACAGGTCGGCGGTATAAAACCGACTAAACAAATTCGATATACAACCCAATCGAATAATTAATCTTAAAGGAAAGTAAAACCTACAGCTAATCCCATTGTCTTCTCTGGTCGCTGGTATCTCCAAGCTTGCTGGGCGCACTACCTGCACCTGCACCTGCCCCTGCCCCGTCGAATGGGGTGTCCAGAAATACAGAAAACACTGGATGTGAGCGACTACGCTTAATACGCTAGCATGGGCAAACATATAAATATGATGCATGCAAATGATATGACTGGGTATCCATATCTGTGATAACTGTATCCAAACTGCTCATACTGGTGCATAGGACATGAGTAGTACCAAACGGGGAATCAAACCACTGGGTACTTCCACTCACTCCTAACTGGACGTGGACCTGGAATCCCTTGATTTCAGTGTCGGCTAGGACCAGTCGGTCAGTGGGGCCCTCGATATCAAACATCCCAACAGGGATGAGCGACCCTACAGTCTCATCTGAAAAGATGTACAGACACAATATGATATGCAAATGCTGCATAAATAATCCATGAAATCATGACACATAAATGCAACATATAAGTATGCATACCCGCTGGAAATATCAGTTAGTACTTATGTACCTCACTAAAGCAGTCCTAGAAGTCCCACTCTAGGTTTCAAGCCTATCATCAGCTTTACAATGCAAAATACTCATGCATCAATCTTTAAGCTCCAAAAACCTTAACTAAACTATTGCATACTCCAAAATAATTTTAGGAAGCCAAAGATATACATTCGTCCGTCATCTACCCGATGATGGATATAGTCCCAAAACTTAGGCACAGCTTCGCTACTAGCCCCGTAGCGCCTAGCCACTTCCGGTTTGCCAATAGGACGCCTAAAAAGTCCCTAAATGGCTAAAAGACTACAAGAAGAAGAAGAGTGTAGTGACCCGTATCCAAAATTAATGATTAATGGGTAAATTAATCGTGTGATCATGTTTAGATTAATTAATAAATGATTAAGGAAATCCTTGATATATTAACAGAGTCTTGAAGTAGATCCAAAATACTCGAATTATGCCAAGAAGGTTCCGAGGGATCGGACGATCCGAACCAGGTTCGGAGGATCCGAATTGGGAACAAAGCCAAGGATCGGAGGGTTTGAAGAGTTCGAACGGTCCAAAGTCAGTTTGGAGGATCCAAACGTGCATGGTGACCAGCTAAATCGGTGTGATATAAATCTACTGGCAAGCGTACCAGGTCAAGTAATAGTAAAGTGGGCAGAGAGTCCAGTAACGATCCCACAGGGACTCTATAATTATGACTACCAGAATATATTTACTTCTACTTAATCTAGACTAATCAAAAAGAGTGATTTCAGGATTTTAAACTAAGAACTTAAATTGTAAATAATATTCAACTCAAAACACAGCAGAAATTTTTGATTAAAATTCAATTTGGGAAAAACTCGATCAAGGACTCACGTAGGTACCAGACAATTCATGTAACAAGCAGTAGATTTAAGACATCAGACTTAATCTTAATTCACAAGAATTTTCCTAAATTATTCAAAGGACTATTTCTAGAATAATCAAACCTATTCAAATATTTACGGATTAATCTTACGTAATTCTAATCAAATTTGAATGCATGACGAACTGTGAAAATTCAATTTACACCCAAACCACATAATGAAACTGAATTCTATTTTTAGTCAGTTTTAAAACATGTTGAATATCAAAGTGATCCAAATTAAAACCTCCTCTGTTGACTTGGAATCAATTAACATGCAAGCAAATAACTGGCCAGGAAATTTTCAAGACAAATATAAATTCGATAATCAATAAAATAAAATTAAGTCTGAAAATTCTTGAATAAACCATCAAGTTTTCTACATAAATTGTCTGGCCCAATCATGTGGCCTTGATCGAAGAATAAAACTACTCACTAATCAAATTCATAATTCAAACAAAGTTTTAATCATGAATAAACAAACGAAAATAAGAAAAGAAGAAGAAATCTTCTCTCCCAAACAGTAGTAGCCGCCTCCCACGTTGACTTGCTCTCAAAATTCTGCAATCTCGAACTCTCCCCCTTTATCATGTCTGATATGTCCCTTTTATATGTGGTTGAAAGCCCATCAAATAAAGCCCAAAAAAAATTGCAACTTTTGATATTAGAAAATTAATATTTTTTCCAGTCCGCGTCGCGCCATGGCGAAGAACAGTCACGCCATAGCGTGAAAAGCTCTGTTTTCACTTCTTCAAAATCCTCGCTTCATGCCATGGCGCAGAACGTAGCACACCATGGCATGAAAAGTTCTGCCCCAAAACTGTTATTATCGCATTTGATTTTCTGCAGCGCGCGACAATTTTCAAAAAATCATATCTCACAATCTAATCGTCAGATTGAGCTGAAATTTTGAGGGAAACTTTAAAACATCTTGAATATTCTGAACGGTGAAAATTGGATTTGGATTTCTCTAAAATAAAAAATGATTTTTCGACCTAAGCTGCTCCGTAATTCACTCTTCAAAAATTCATTTTTCCTACAAAATTAACCGGGAGAGTAAAATACACACACATGCACTAAAAACACATAAACACACATAAAAACAATATGAATGCACACAAAATAGACATAAAAATATCACAAACTAATGCATTCAAAATGTATTTATCACATGGACAGTTGTCTCGGAATAATACGTCATTGGTGACGTCATAGGTGTGACTTCGGACGATCCGATGGTGTAGATCAAAGGCTCCGATCTGAGTCCGGGACTGGGGTATGGTTGCATGCATAGGTGTTGACGCGTGGCAGACATCGGACTCTCCGATGCGGGACAGGAGGCTCCGATCAAGATCGGACGATCCGAACGCATGATCGGACGATCCGATTGTGCTCTATAAATAGAGGGCCAAGGAGTTCATTTCAATTCGCACCATTTTCCTTTCCTTCGCCCAGATGGCTCTATTTTAAGGGCTTTGGGTACTCTTATTTTAGAGTTGGATTAGGGAATATATTTTAGCATAGTCAGACATTGTCTGACATTGTTTTAGAGCAGTGCTTGTGTAGCGGAGCTGTGCTCGAGGTTGTGGAGCAGCTGCAAGGGTGCGCCCCTAGTTGCGGGATAGTCGCCATCAGTGGAATGACAACGTACGCAGGTATAGCTGTGGTCTCCTTAAATTATTTAGGAGTATGAAATATCTTAGGTAAGGCTTTTAGAGCATAATGAATGATGCATGGATATTTCATTGTAGAGCTGATGATAGGCTTGAGATCCTAGAGTGGGACTGCTAGGACTGCCTTTAGTAAGGTATGTAAGTACTGACTGAGATGGCCAACATGATATGTATTATATGTGTTGCATGAGTATGTGCTACATGTTTTATATGTTTTACGGCTTTAGCACATGCATATTTTTTATACGTACTGTACTACATCTCGTGAGATGTGAGTCCTGACAGTTTTCATCGGTGATGAGTTACTCCTCATGGATTCGTTTCTGGTGATACTCAGTCCTTGGTTTTTCTATCACTAGGAGCGACCACGACGGTGAAGTAGACGCTATATTAGATAGGTGAATATAGGAGCGGCCCCGTGGACTAGCTATCCAGCACGGCCCTGTATATTCATGGCGCCCTTGAGTAGATTGTTTTACCCAGTATTTTAAAATCATTCATGTGCTGCATATATTTTATATATCATTGCATTCGTATTGAGCGTATTCACTCACGCCCAGTATTTTCTATATGTCTGGACACCCCATTCGACGGGGCAGGTGTAGGTGCAGGGTTGAGCGCGAGGAGCTTGGAGTAGACAGTGGCCACTGAAGACAACAGGATTAGCTGTAGGTTTTATTTTCCATTGGGATTATTTAATTCGATTGAGTTGCATATTGGTTATTTAACCGGTTGTATTCTACCGATCATTTTTTTAAGTCTTCCGCAGCGATTTATTTTAAATGCATGATTAATTATGCTCTAACTCTGATTAGGTAGTGGATTCGGGTTGGGTTTCTACAAAGAGGGAAAAGGAAAAAGGTGCACTGAGAAATGATCTCGGCTCCCAAATTTATAGACAGCGATCGGAACTTCCGATCGCATGATCGGAGCTTCCGATCCAATTAGAGCGTCCGATCCCATTCTTCCGATCGTTCCTGGCCAACCACGTGCCATCCATCTGTGGGCTGCCGACACCCGATCGGAGCCTCCAAGAATCCTTCAGAGCTTTCTATCTCATGACATCATCCAAGCTGACCTCACGCATGACGCATTATTTCGGACACCGATCGGAGCTCCGAACCTCGTTCGAAGCTTCCGAACCTTGTTCGGAGCTTCCGTTCTCTTCGAAGCCAAAAAATCCTTCCGTACCATGTTCTATCATTTTGGATCCATTTATTAACCCCTTAGACCCTTCTGGAAGTCCCTTAATAATGTTTTACTTAATCTAAACATGATCACTCGATTAATTAACAATTAATCGTTACGAATCACTACAACTATTCTTCAAGAATAAAGATTGGTTTTATGTGTCTCTGTATCAACTACAGGCAGTTGAACCAAGTGACTATCAAGAACAAGTTTCCTTTACCATGCATTGATGATCTGTTGGACCAACTTCAAGGTACTTTAGTGTATTCCAAGATTGAATTGAGGTCTAGATATCATCAGTTGCTAGTTTGAGATGAGGATGTTTCAAAGACTGCGTTTCGTACAAGGTATGGTCACTACAAGTTTTTAATGATGTCTTTCGGGCTGACAAATGGACCTACAGCATTCATGGATCTGATGAATAGGGTCTTCCATAGTTATCTGGACAAGTTTGTCGTGGTGTTTATTGAAGACATTTTGATCAACTCTCGTAGTGTTGATGAACGTGTGCAGGATTTGTGGACTGTACTGCAGATTCTCCATGAGAAGCAGTTGAATTCCAAGTTCAATAAGTGAAAATTCTGGATCGACCGGGTAGTGTTCCATGATCATGTCATTTCTTAGGGTGGTTTTTCAATGGACCTAAGTCAGATGAAAGCTATATTGAACTGGTTGCGTCCTATGACAGGTTTAGAGATTCGTATCTTCTTAGGTTTCGCAGGGTACTATTCGAGAATTTATCACAGATTTATAGACCACTGATGCAGTTGACGAGGAAGGATATTCTTTTTTTTTGTCAGCTGAGTGTGAGCAGAACTTTGATGAGTTGAGGAGTCAACTGAATACCTGATAAGTGTTGGGAACAGGATTACCTCTATAGCCTCCATATCCTCGGTAGCCATTAGTATTGAGTTAATTCACTTCCTCTGGAGGATGGGATCCTTCAATGGCAACTGAAACTCCAGCTGAATCTGCAATATTCACCTTATTCAAATAAGCTACTTGCGTCGTCAGTGCAGATAATTGGACAGTGATAGATGTAAGAGTATCAACATTATACACTTCCACAGGCTTCTTGACACCCATACGCTCAGATGGCCATTGAAAACTATTGATCGTCATTTGTTCCAACATATCATAGGCCTGTACAGGGTCCTTAGCAAAGATGGTACCTCCAACAGTAGAGTCCACAGACATCCTCGTAGCCGCATTCAGTTCATTGTAGAACCACTCAATTTGCTCCCAATCTGCAAAATTATGGTTAGTAAAAAGTCTAAGTAACTCGTTGTACCTTTCACATGCTTCGTAGAGCTGTTCCGAGTCCATCTTCCTGAAGGTGCTGATTTTGATTTTCAGTTGGGTGGACTTGGCAGGTGGAAAGTACTTTGCAAGAAATTTCACTGTCATTTCCTCCCATGTAGTTATACTTCCCAATGGCAGCGCTTGTATCCAACTCCTAGCTTGATCCCTGAAAGAAAAAAAAACAAGCATAAGCGTATAATATCCTCAGAAACACCATTCATCTTTACCGTATCAGTTATCTCCAAGAAAGTCCGTAGGTGTAGGTGAGGATCAGCAGTTTTACTCCCATTAAACTGGTTCTGTTGAACCATGTTGATCAAAACCGGATTCAATTCGAAGTTGTTGGCATTTATCGTCCCTCGAGCGATTCCAGAATAGTGAGCCTGGATCGTCGACCGAAAGTGATCTTTGATTGGCACCAAAGGAGCTTGATTTTCTTCAGCCATATTCTATTGTTCTTCTTCTCTCCTTGCTCTTCTCAAAGCACGGGCAGTTCGTTCTATCTCATGATCAAAAAGTAAAGAATTTGCGCTTTGAGATCTTCTCATAAACTTCAATGAAGAACAAAAATAGATCAATTAGTAAATTAAAATAAAATAAATAAAAACTCTAAATAAAAACTTAGAATACTTGGTAACAAAACTAAACAAAATCAACAATTACTCCCCGGAAACGACGCCAAAAACTTGTTGTGATATTTTGTGCCCGCAAGTGCACGGTGTCAAGTTTTAATAAAACGATGAATAGAGTATCGATCCCACGAGGATTAATGTGAAAATATTTAGTGCTTGTAATTAAAATAGTCCAAACTTTATCTAGAAAATTGATAATTGAGAAGATTTGCAGAAAATAAAATAATCAAAGAAATTTTTAGTAGCACGCACACAACTTTCAAGAATTATCAATCAGATGAAAAATGGTCTAGAGGTTTAGATTTCACCTGGTTTCGACAACAATAACTCCTATATAATTTATTTTCATGAATTTCTTTCAATTAATAACCCAAAACACTTAAGTGTATTATTCTCTCTCCCGAGTGCCGAATAATATGTATCAACTACAGTTCAATTCCAATATATCTATTAAGAATCTAATTGTAGTTAATTGTGTAAAACGATGTTTTTTTAAGGCTCTATTAAAGTTATATACTTTTTCAAGTTATATAAATAATTAACAGTGTTATTTTTATTGTTCCTATTCAAAATCGCCTCTGTCGAGTGCCAGATTTCAAATAAATATTACAATTCAATTAGTGATCAAGTAATTGAAAAACACAATCAAAACTAGAAAAAAAAAATTAATCTAGAGAAACTCAATTCAATAAAATCAAAGATTCATGAAATTGTTTACACCAGGTTTCATCCGACCTCTAGACTCTAAAAATTTAGTTCATAATCAAATTCAAATAAAACCAAAACATATTCCAAAAAATAGACATAAATTCAGAAATAAATATAAAGGAAAGAATACAAAGCCGAGTATTCGATGTCGTGTCCGGACTCTCGTTCTTCGAACTCTGCTGATTGATGTTCCTTGCACCAAAATCACGAAACAAATTCTCCAATCTCTAATGATGTATTGTGGCGGCTGATCCTCTTGATTCTCCTCAGAAAAATCCCTTTTATATGGCCTCTAAGTCGTCCAAGAAAAATCCCATAAAAATCCCCCAATTTCCTTGTATAAACAAACTCTCGACTTCAAAAAATCCCGTCGCGCGGGCGCGCTATAGGTATGGTGCGAGCGCGCTATACTCACGCTCAACAATCTTCCAAAAATCCTTCATCGCGCGGGCGCGCCAGTGAACTAGAGCGGGCGCGCGTCAGTGTCGAATTTAAGCCTTTTTTCTTATTTTTCAACTCTTGATTTCCATTCTTTTTTCATCCTTTTTGGCTTATTTTCACTTAAACTTCTCAAATTCCATTATTTCCTACAAGCCCAAAAACAACAACAAACTAACGCAATATCTCCCAATAAATCACAAAAGTCAAGTAAAATCATAAACAAATTAAGTGCACAAAATTCACTTATCAAGTTGCGCGTGAACTATCGTCTGATTGATTTAAGTATGGAAATCAAGTAACAAAGGACACTGTATGTTCCAAGATGTTGTTGATGTGTTGAGATCGTCAAAATGGCTTATCTTGATGCATACTAGTTTGACATGTTGACGTCGGGATGCGATGAAGAACCCAGGTCATTGTGTAAATATCTCTAGTTCTGAGATATGATCGGGCGAGTGTCAGATCGGTAGAAGAATATTTGAGGTATTCACTTTAAAGACAGAAGGTGTATCAATGTTAGGATACATTAGTGCCAAGTAAGTTTGATTTTCATTAGTAACGCAGCAGTTTCCAGTTTCTGCGAGAGCCAAATTGATGAGTTTGGGAAATGCTAATTCAGTTCAGCATTGATGAATCTTGCATGATTTTGACAAGAGTCTGAGTGTGTCAAAAGATATTTGACCAGACATGCAAGTAAGGGTCTATAGTATGTTCTCGGGATTTGGACGAAATCTTTTAAGAGGGGGAAGAATGTAGTGACCCGTATCCAGCATTTATGATTAAGTGATAATTAGTCATGTGATCATGTTTACATTGAATAAAATGTGATTATGGGATTTCCTAAAGGTATTAAGGAGTTGATAATCGAACTCAAGACACTCGAAAATGGCCCGGAGGGTCACATAGGATCGGACGACCTGATAGAGAATGGACCATCCAATGGGTAGATCGGACCATCCATTGACAGGATCGGACGCTCCGATCTGGACCGGACATGTGTCCAGGGTGACGTCATCATGATGACAAAAGCAGTGACGTCTAATAGGTGATGATTGGACGCTCCGTTCGTGATGATTGGACGCTCCGGATAGTGTCTTGGACACGTGGTTGGACTTGAGAGATCGGAAGCAATGATCGGAAGGTCTGATAGTGATCGGAAGCTCCGATGGCGGGATCGGACGGTCCGATCTTCGTATATATAAGGGGGTGCAGAGCTCATTTCTTAGTGCACCATTTCCTCTTTTCTCTCTTCTTCTCGTAGTCTTTTAGCTTTTTAGGGGCTTTCTAGGCATCCTATTCACGAGCCGGAAGTGCTAGGCGCTACGGAGCTAGTAAAGAAGTTGTGCCTAAGTTTTGGGACTGTCGCCATCAGCGGACTGACGACGGACAAAGGTATAGCTTTGGCTTCCTAAAAATAAATAGGAGTATGCAATAGCTTAGTTAAGGCTTTTAGAGCTTAAATATTGATGCATGAGTGACCGGTTAAATCGGTGTGATATAAATCTACTGGCAAGCGTACCAGGTCAAGTAATAGTAAAGTGGACAGAGAGTCCAAGTATCGATCCCACAAGGACTGCAGTCAATTCTCAAGAATTAATTATTTTACTTAATCTATACAAAATTATAAAGAGCAATTTGATTTAAAATAAAATAAGAATATAAAATAAAAACTGATTAAGAAATAAGAATTAAAATAACTGAAGATAAAAATAAATAAAACGAGACAACCAAGACACACGTAGGTACCAAACAAAACATGTAACATGTAGTCGATTCAGGACTCAGATTTAATCTTAATTCACGGGAATTCTCCTAATTTGTTCAAAGTGTAAGAGTAGGTGCCCATTGAGCCAACTGTGTGGCTATGGGCTTTGATGACTCTTTGTATAAACAATCTTTTGTTTAATATTATTTACACTTTTATTAATGGCAATGACTTTATATTACTTCATATTGTTATATTGTGATATACTATTGTTGTTTTGATAAAGACCTTGAATATACTATAGTGTATGTAAGATGTGGTAGAACATGGGGATGTCTATCATGAAATACATCTTATAGTCACTGTATATTCTAAAACCATTCCTAGTCGATTGAGCCGTCCGATAATAAGGATAAGGATCGCTCGAGTTTGAGACTAGCATTTGCGATGCGGAGTACCACGTTTCATTGGTAGGGAACATGGAGATGTTCGAAGCATGCAAATGGATATTCATATGATGAATAATCGAACTACCCTATCCGGACTTTCCAAGTGGTTATCACTTATCGAGTGGATAAAGTCCGCGGTTTTGGTTGTACACCATTAGTCCTTACGACTTGAAACATCATGGAGACTCTATATGCTAGTGCTGTGCTTTGACTCGTTTACCGACTCTATGGGGGTCATCAGGTGTCGAGATTGGGTACAGTTACGACACATATAGGGATCAATGCATTGTTGTCAAGGATTCACCACATACTTGCGAGTGTGGATATCCTATGCGATCTGAGGAGATATTAGTGTGACAAATCTCTGGCCAGAGTACTTGATGTGATTTAAGAAATGGTTTCTTAGTAGCACATGCGATGTCACTAATTTGATCTTCAAGATGTATTGCATAGTTATCGAATCTTGAGCGACTCTCGATATACCAATGGTTGTTGATTCGATCGGGATATATGGATGAAGGGACCGTACTGTACGTTAACCAAAATCTACTGGTTCTTGTAGGCACTATCAGTGATACCTAGGGAATCATGGGGCGATGTTGCTAGGCGCTTTACCATGATTCGTTGGGCAAGTCGGAAAGTGTTGTTCCGAGTCACAAGGAGTTGTGAGCCCACGGCTAGCTGTATCCCTGAACCATTGAGGGTCACACAGTGTAATGGAGTTTTAATCCCCGTTGAGATAGTTAAATTTAAAGAGTTAAATTTAATGAACTAAGGAGTTGGACTTCTTAAATAAGAGTAAGGGAGTAGGATTTCCTAAAATGACATAGGGATGGACATTTTAGGAAACCACTGAATTCGGATTCAGGAAAATTTATTTTGACTTTAAAATGTGCAGAAATGGTTTCTGTGCACATTGGTAAAATCGGTTTATCAATTGGAGTCACGATGAATTTTATATTAATTTCTGAACGAGCGGGCTTTGCTTGTCGGGCCTCAACTTATGACTAATGGGCCCTAAGGTGTTAGTGGCCTGCATTATATGTAAGAGTGGGTGCCCAGTGAGCCAACTGTGTGGCTATGGGCTTTGATGACTCTTTGTATAAACAATCTTTTGTTTAATATTATTTACACTTTTATTAATGGCAATGACTTTATATTACTTCATATTGTTATATTATGATATACTATTGTTGTTTTGATAAAGACCTTGAATATACTATAGTGTATGTAAGATGTGGTAGAACATGGGGATGTCTATCATGAAATACATCTTATAGTCACTGTATATTCTAAAACCGTTCCTAGTCGATTGAGCCGTCCGATAATAAGGATAAGGATCGCTCGAGTTTGAGACTAGCATTTGCGATGCGGAGTACCACGTTTCATTGGTAGGGAACATGGAGATGTTCGAAGCATGCAAATGGATATTCATAGGATGAATAATCGAACTACCCTATCCGGACTTTCCAAGTGGTTATCACTTATCGAGTGGATAAAGTCCGCGGTTTTGGTTGTACACCATTAGTCCTTACGACTTGAAACATCATGGAGACTCTATATGCTAGTGCTGTGCTTTGACTCGTTTACCGACTCTATGGGGGTCATCAGGTGTCGAGATTGGGTACAGTTACGACACATATAGGAGTCAATGCATTGTTGTCAAGGATTCACCACATACTTGCGAGTGTGGATATCCTATGCGATCTGAGGAGATATTAGTGTGACAAATCTCTGGCCAGAGTACTTGATGTGATTTAAGAAATGGTTTCTTAGTAGCACATGCGATGTCACTAATTTGATCTTCAAGATGTATTGCATAGTTATCGAATCTTGAGCGACTCTCGATATACCAATGGTTGTTGATTCGATCGGGATATATGGATGAAGGGACCGTACTGTACGCTAACCAAAATCTACTGGTTCTTGTAGGCACTATCAGTGATACCTAGGGAATCATGGGGCGATGTTGCTAGGCGCTTTACCTTGATTCGTTGGGCAAGTCGGAAAGTGTTGTTCCGAGTCACAAGGAGTTTGTGAGCCCACGGCTAGCTGTATCCCTGAACCATTGAGGGTCACACAGTGTAATGGAGTTTTAATCCCCGTTGAGATAGTTAAATTTAAAGAGTTAAATTTAATGAACTAAGGAGTTGGACTTCTTAAATAAGAGTAAGGGAGTAGGATTTCCTAAAATGATATAGGGATGGACATTTTTGGAAACCACTGAATTCGGATTCAGGAAAATTTATTTTGACTTTAAAATGTGCAGAAATGGTTTCTATGCACATTGGTGAAATCGGTTCATCAATCGGAGTCACGATGAATTTTATATTAATTTCTGAACGTGCGGGCTTTGCTTGTCGGGCCCTAGCTTATGACTAATGGGCCCTAAGGTGTTAGTGGCCTGCATTATAAATAAGTTATTGCAGTACAGAAATTACACACAACAGGTCATAATTTTTGAGACAGAGCAAAAATCGAAACCCTTCTCTCTCAAAGAATTTTCGGCCGTCCCCTTCCTGCTCTGCCCGAGAAATTCCGGTCTGTGATTTTTAATTGCAGTCAGGAATAACGAATCAGATTCGTTTAATCTCTTCGCAGAAAAACTTCTGATAGATTTTCTAGTGCAATCTATCAGAGGGATTTAAACCCCATTCGTGGACCTGATTGAAGGAGTTCATCAGTTCCTGGGAGATACAAGAAGCGCAGAGAAATCTGTGTGGTGTCCATTAATCTCGCTTCGAGATTGAAGGTAAAATTTAATTAATTGTTATTTGAATTTTACACACACAATAATTTAATCGTTGAATGGTTGATACCCACACCATGGAATTGTTCCATGATAAAATTTTTAAACTTCCGCTGCACCGGGTATCAATCGTGATTGATCTGACCGCCAGTTTTTTCCAACAGTGGTATCAGAGCCAGGTTGCTCAGATCAAACGATTAAATTAATCGATTGTACAAAATTTTTGAATCTCGGTTTTTGGAAAACAAAATAAATATTTTAAATAAAAAAAAAAAAAAAATTTTTTTTCGGGGCAAAACCCGGGCAGCGATTGGATCGCTGCCCGGTGGGGCAGCAATTGTTGCTGCCCGGGCGGCGCACGGCGCCGCCCAAAGGGGGCGCACGGCCGCCCAGGACGGCGACCGTCGCCGCCCAGGGCGGCGCACGGCGCCGCCCAGGGCAGCGCTGTGCGCTGCCCAGCGCAGCGCTGGGCGCTGCGCAGGGCAGCGCTCGGCGCTGCCCAGGGCGGCACACGGCGCCACCCAGCGGCGGCGCCAGGCGCCGCCAGGGCAGCAATTGTTGCTGCCCTAAGGGGGCAGCCGGGCTGCCCCCGGCTCGCGCCCCGGGTGCGGGCCGGCCCGGGAGTGTCCCGGGCGGCCCGCGGGAAAAATTATATTTTTATTAAAAATTAATTTTAAATATGTTAAAATTTTATTTTTGGTCCGGTCAAAAAATTGTTTTTGATTGGTTCACGAGATTTCGGATCGAATTGTTCGAGTCCGTAAATTTTAAAATTGATTTTGGATAAATTTGAATTTTTGGAAAATTTTAATGTTTTATCCGTAAATTGAATTTTGAAATCAATTATTTTGGTACAATTGATGATAAGATATGATCTTATGATATATTGAGTAAAATATGATTTTATTTGTAAAATTGGATTTTATAGATAAAATATGATTTTATTTGATATAGAGATAAAATATGATTTTATATGTGAAATGAGATTTTATATATAAAATATGATTTTATCTTGTTTAAATTTGAATTGCCACTGCATGTTATCCAATAAATTAATTTTGAATTAAATGTTATTGGATAAGGATGATCGATTGCCATGACCAATTTTGTAGGTGTATGTTAGGAATTTACATTTTGTTTTTATTGTTGTTGGTTTTATTAATGGGCCTGGTTTATGGCCCGATATGAATGTCATATGTAATAAAAGTGGGCTTGGTTTTATAGCCCGTTCCCACCCCTAAAAATGTATCCCTACTTGTCATTGTTATTTATTGTAAATACATTAGATTTAGTGGGAGATCAAGATTTGAAGACGGTGGGCCCAGCAGACAATAAAGACTGAAGAAATGTAAATTGGAAGCACATGTAATAGGATTGCATTGCATACTGCATATTACCTAGGATTGGACTAAGACCCGTGATTGGCAACCACGGGTCAATTAGAAATGGAATCGATCATCCTATATAATATTTGATATTATGATTGTATGCATGTTTAGACATAAATTGCGTGAATCCGGCAAGCATGCAATAAAATGAATATGATGAGACAAATAATTTTATAATTAAAAATCCCTCATTTTAATATGATTTAAAATTTATATCAAGATAAATAAAGGAAATTTAAATTTGTTTAAATGTTCCCACCTTCCATCAACGGTCAATGTATGTGATGCTACCCGCGGATACGGTCCGGCTCATATTATTGGGGGGGCCCGTCCGTCGGAAAGCTGTACATTGGATCGACAAATGTTGTAAGTTGGGTGGAACTCCCATGGGATCGGCTCATATTATTGGGGGATCCACATGGCGACCGTCCATCACAACTTAATATTGATGGGTCATCTTGACATGTCACTTTAAACGGCGTCATATTATTGGGCCCTTATTGGACATGAGGTAAACACATGGGGGTTGCTTTGGAAGCAATTGGGCTCTACCTTTTGAGAATTATGGTTGGCTGATATTATTCGGGACCATAAGTTTGTCAATTGGACTCCATGTTTCTCACTAAGGAAAAAGTTTCCCGTTTTCACTAGAGGGTGGTGAAATCGTTAAAATAGTGGGAGTGAGATTCATAAAATAAAATTCGCCAATTTTATGTCTTAGTAAATTATTTAAACAATCATCGATAATTGTCTGTTTTATCTCAGTAATCCACATGTTTCTGTTCTCCAACAAAACAAACTTATTGACGCAAACAATACAGAATGATTCCATAAGTTAAGATTGTCCTAAGTTCGGAAAAAGATTTTCTAAGTGTTAGAAAAGGCTTCTCCGAAAACAGCCCCGGCTGATGTAACTGCCGAAAGGTTGGCCGAATTAGAGAAATGGTTGGACCATGATCTCAAGGCCAAATGTTACATGCAAAATTGGACAAGTCTAAACAAGTTTGCCATCACTGCAAGAAACCCGGTAATTGGAAACGTAACTGCAAGAATACCCCAAGCAGTTGCGAACTGCAAAGGGTATGTTTTACATTGAAATAAATGTTTTTCTTAATACTACTTCTTGGGTATTGGATACCAGATGTAGATCTCATATTTGCAATGAGTTGCAAATGATAACAAGAAGTAATAGGATAAGGATGGGTGAGACCCAGTCAAGGCTCGGGAATGGTTCCAGAGTTAAATCCATAGCTATGGGAAATATTTATTTTTGCAGAACAGTTTTAAGTTACTTTTGATAGATGTTTTATTTGTTCCAGATTTAATTAAAACATTATTTCTGTTTCTATGCTAGATAGAGATGATTATTCTTGCAATTTTGTGAATGAGATTTTGCAATATTTACAAGAATGAATGTTTAATTGGAAATGGACAATTTGAAAACGATCTATACAACTTAAAACTAAAAGACGTTCCAATGAATTATGTTGATAAACCGGCTACAACAAACAAAAGGAAAAACGATAGTCAAAACCCGGCAAACCTATGGCACGCTAGGCTAGGTCATATTTTCTCAAGAAGGATGAACAAGCTAGTGGGAGAGGGCATGTTTGATATGTCGGATATTAACTCTCTACCTACTTGTGAATCTTGTCTAAAAGGAAAATTGACTAAATCTCCTTTTAAGGGGAAACCTGAGCGTAGACAAAATCTGTTGGATTTGATCCATATAGATGTTTGTGGTCCATTTAGAGTAGAGACTCAACATGGCCACACCTACTTCATTACCTTTACTGATGATTATTCAAGGTATGGGTATTTATATTTAATGAAATATAAGTCTGAAGCATTTGAAAAGTTCAAAGAATTCAAGGCTGAAGTAGAAAACAAGCTAGGTAAAAGTATTAAAGCACTTCGATCGGATCGAGGTGGAGAATACTTAAGTACCGAGTTTTTGGACTATCTAAAAGAGAATGGGATTCTCTCTCAGTGGACTCCTCCTATGACACCACAGCTGAATGGTGTATCGGAGCGTCGTAATCGAACTTTGTTGGACATGGTTCGATCCATGATGAGCTTCACTGAGCTTCCACCTTCGTTTTGGGGCTATGCGCTTGAAACGGCGGTATTGTTGTTGAACAACGTCCACACTAAAGCAGTGGACAAAACACCATACGAGTTATGGAATGGCAAAGCTCCTAAGTATTCGTACTTGAGGATTTGGGGATGTCCTGCTTACGTGAAGCAGACAGTGGGAGACAAGTTGGATAGTCGATCCAGCTTATGTTATTTTGTGGGGTATCCGAAAAATTCAATCGGATATTATTCTTATTATCCTAATGAAACAAAGGTGTTTGTTTCTAGGAATGCCACCTTCTTGGAGAAGGAGTTCTTATTGGATAAGAAAGGCGAGATGATGGAACTCGAAGAGGTTCGAGAAGAACCCGAAATACAAAATAACGATCCTACACCTCAGGAACCATTGCTGGACACGCCTGCACCTAGAAGATCCGAAAGGACTTCTAGACCTCCAGTTCGATATGGTCTTCTTCTTGAAGGGGATCAAGATGAACCCGACATTGGATGTGATCCAAGAAACTTCAAGGAAGCAATTTCTGATGCGGATTCGAATTTATGGCTTGAAGCTATGCAGTCAGAATTGGATTCGATGCATACAAACCAAGTTTGGTCTTTAGTAGATCCTCCCGATGGAATTGTTCCGATAGGGTGTAAATGGATCTACAAAAGAAAGCTTGGGCCTGATGGTAAGGTATTGACCTACAAGGCGCGATTGGTGGCTAAAGGTTATACTCAAAGGCAAGGAGTTGACTATGACGAAACCTTTTCACCAGTTGCAATGTTCAAGTCCATAAGAATCCTAATTGCCATAGCTGCATGGTATGACTATGAGATATGGCAAATGGATGTGAAGACTGCTTTTCTTAATGGAGACATTAAGGAGGAAATCTATATGAAGCAGCCTGAGGGGTACACATCCATGGGAAGCGAGCATAAGGTATGCAAGCTTCAGAGATCAATTTATGGTCTAAAACAAGCATCAAGAAGTTGGAACCAGAAATTTGATGAAACAATAAAAGATTTTGGTTTCATCAAGAACCCGGAGGAACCTTGCGTGTACAAGAAAGTAGTTAAGGATGCGGTGACATTCTTAGTACTTTATGTTGATGACATCCTACTCATTGGGAATGATGTAGGATGTTGCAGTCAACAAAGATATGGTTATCAGGTAGATTTTCGATTAAGGATTTGGGAGAGGCATCCTACATTCTTGGGATACAGATCTATAGAGATAGGTCTAAGAGAATGATAGGACTCACTCAATCAACCTACATCGATACCATATTGAAACGGTTTTCAATGGATGGGTCCAAAAGAGGACATCTACCCATGTGTCATGGAGTTTCTCTATCCAAGTCTATGTGTCCCAAGACTGATGCAGAGATAGAGAATATGACACATGTACCATATGCGTCAGCTATAGGTAGTATCATGTATGGGATGATATCCACCAGACCGGATGTAGCATTTGCTCTGAGTGTCACGAGCAGATATCAGTCTAATCCTGGTCAAATGCATTGGAAAGCCGTGAAGGACATTCTTAAGTACTTACGAAGGACTAAGAATATGTTCATGGTTTATGGAGGACGAGAACTCAAATTGGAAGGCTATACCGACTCTAGCTTCCAAAGTGATGTGGATGACTCGAAGTCAACCTCTGGATTTGTGTTCATGCTCAATGGCGGTGCTGTCTCTTGGAAGAGTTCCAAGCAGGACACCACAGCGGATTCCACCACTGAGGCTGAATACATTGCAGCATCAGCTGCTGCTAAAGAGGCCGTTTGGATGAGGAAATTCGTCCAAGAGTTGGGCGTTATTCCTGAATTTGTTGGTCCAGTCCCGGTGTACTGTGACAACACGGGTGCCGTTGCTCAAGCAAAGGAACCAAGGTCTCATCAAAGATCCAAACACGTACTGAGGAAATACCACATAATCCGGGAGATTGTGGAAAGAGGAGACATCATTGTCGAACGAGTGGCCTCTGCAGACAATGTCGCTGATCCGCTTACTAAGCCCTTGCCAGGACCATTGTTTGACAAACATCGCGAAGCAATGGGTCTACGTAGTATGACTAGTTGGCTATAGGGCAAGTGGGAGATTGTAAGAGTGGGTGCCCAGTGAGCCAACTGTGTGGCTATGGGCTTTGATGACTCTTTGTATAAACAATCTTTTGTTTAATATTATTTACACTTTTATTAATGGCAATGACTTTATATTACTTCATATTGTTATATTATGATATACTATTGTTGTTTTGATAAAGACCTTGAATATACTATAGTGTATGTAAGATGTGGTAGAACATGGGGATGTCTATCATGAAATACATCTTATAGTCACTGTATATTCTAAAACCGTTCCTAGTCGATTGAGCCGTCCGATAATAAGGATAAGGATCGCTCGAGTTTGAGACTAGCATTTGCGATGCGGAGTACCACGTTTCATTGGTAGGGAACATGGAGATGTTCGAAGCATGCAAATGGATATTCATAGGATGAATAATCGAACTACCCTATCCGGACTTTCCAAGTGGTTATCACTTATCGAGTGGATAAAGTCCGCGGTTTTTGGTTGTACACCATTAGTCCTTACGACTTGAAACATCATGGAGACTCTATATGCTAGTGCTGTGCTTTGACTCGTTTACCGACTCTATGGGGGTCATCAGGTGTCGAGATTGGGTACAGTTACGACACATATAGAGTCAATGCATTGTTGTCAAGGATTCACCACATACTTGCGAGTGTGGATATCCTATGCGATCTGAGGAGATATTAGTGTGACAAATCTCTGGCCAGAGTACTTGATGTGATTTAAGAAATGGTTTCTTAGTAGCACATGCGATGTCACTAATTTGATCTTCAAGATGTATTGCATAGTTATCGAATCTTGAGCGACTCTCGATATACCAATGGTTGTTGATTCGATCGGGATATATGGATGAAGGGACCGTACTGTACGCTAACCAAAATCTACTGGTTCTTGTAGGCACTATCAGTGATACCTAGGGAATCATGGGGCGATGTTGCTAGGCGCTTTACCTTGATTCGTTGGGCAAGTCGGAAAGTGTTGTTCCGAGTCACAAGGAGTTGTGAGCCCACGGCTAGCTGTATCCCTGAACCATTGAGGGTCACACAGTGTAATGGAGTTTTAATCCCCGTTGAGATAGTTAAATTTAAAGAGTTAAATTTAATGAACTAAGGAGTTGGACTTCTTAAATAAGAGTAAGGGAGTAGGATTTCCTAAAATGACATAGGGATGGACATTTTTGGAAACCACTGAATTCGGATTCAGGAAAATTTATTTTGACTTTAAAATGTGCAGAAATGGTTTCTATGCACATTGGTGAAATCGGTTCATCAATCGGAGTCACGATGAATTTTATATTAATTTCTGAACGTGCGGGCTTTGCTTGTCGGGCCCTAGCTTATGACTAATGGGCCCTAAGGTGTTAGTGGCCTGCATTATAAATAAGTTATTGCAGTACAGAAATTACACACAACAGGTCATAATTTTTGAGACAGAGCAAAAATCGAAACCCTTCTCTCTCAAAGAATTTTCGGCCGTCCCCTTCCTGCTCTGCCCGAGAAATTCCGGTCTGTGATTTTTAATTGCAGTCAGGAATAACGAATCAGATTCGTTTAATCTCTTCGCAGAAAACTTCTGATAGATTTTCTAGTGCAATCTATCAGAGGGATTTAAACCCCATTCGTGGACCTGATTGAAGGAGTTCATCAGTTCCTGGGAGATACAAGAAGCGCAGAGAAATCTGTGTGGTGTCCATTAATCTCGCTTCGAGATTGAAGGTAAAATTTAATTAATTGTTATTTGAATTTTACACACACAATAATTTAATCGTTGAATGGTTGATACCCACACCATGGAATTGTTCCATGATAAAATTTTTAAACTTCCGCTGCACCGGGTATCAATCGTGATTGATCTGACCGCCAGTTTTTTCCAACATTATAAATAAGTTATTTCAGTACAGAAATTAAACATAACAGCTCATTATTCTGAGAGAGAAAAAAAATCGAACCCTAGCTCTCTCAAAGAATTTTCGGCCGTCCCCCTCCTGCTCTGCCCGAGAAATTCCGGTCTGTGATTTTTGAATTGCAGTCAGAATAACGAATCAGATTCGTTTAATCTCTTCGCAGAAAACTTCTGATAGATTTTCTAGTGCAATCTATCAGAGGGATTTAAACCCTATTCGTGGACCTGATTGAAGGAGTTCATCAGTTCCTGGGAGATACAAGAAGCGCAGAGAAATCTGTGTGGTGTCCAATAATCTCGCTTCGAGATTGAAGGTAAAATTTAATTAATTGTTATTTGAATTTTACACACACAATAATTTAATCGTTGAATGGTTGATACCCACACCATGGAATTGTTCCATGATAAAAAATAAAAAAAAATTTTAAACTTCCGCTGCACCGGGTATCAATCGTGATTGATCTGACCGCCAGTTTTTCCCAACACAAAGGACTATTTCTAGAACAATCAAACCTATTCAAATATTGATGAACTAATCTTTCGTAATTCTAATCAAATTTGAATGCATTAAATATTTATGAAAATTCAGTTTGCACCCAAACCGCACACTGAAACCGAATTCTATTTCTAGTCGGTTTTACAATATGTTGATTATCAAAGTGATCAAAATCGAAACCTCCTCTGTCGACTTGGAATCGATTAACATGCAAGCAAACAGTTGATCAGACTATTCATAAGAAAAATATAAATCTGAAAATCAATAAAACAAAATCAACTCTGAAAAATCCCAAACAAACATCCTAGTTTTTTACATGAATTTGTTCGGCCCAATCACGCCGTCTTGGTTGAAAATAAACTACTCAATAATTGAAAACAATAGTCAAACAAAAATTACGAAAGAAAAGAAGAAAAGAATAAAAACTCTGATGGAGCGTCTTCAATCTCCACGCTCGTAGCCGCATCTCGCCTCTTGTCTGTGTTCTCAACATGTTCGAACCCTTCAATCTGATGCAAAAATCGGTATTTAAGTGTCCAAGGATCTCTAAAAGATAGCATCTATTTCGACCAAGAGTTTCCAAATATATGGAATCTGCATGCCATGCTCGCTCGAGCGAGCATAGCCTCTCTCTCGAGCGAGCAACTCTTTGTCCAAACATATTTTTTTTCAGTCCAGGTCTCGCTCGCTCGAGCGAGCATAGACTCTCGCTCGAGCGAGTCAATTTTTCTGCTCCGCGCGACAATTTTGAAAAATTCATATCTTAAGTTCTAGCCGTCGGATCGAGCTGAAATTTGGACAGAAGCTTCAAAACATCTTGAACTGCATTCTGAACATGGGAGATCGGATTTGAACTTCAAAAATTCACTTTCCTACAAAATCAACCCGAGGAGTGAAATACACACACATGCACTTAAAACACATAAAAATACATAAAATAAAATGAATGCACACAAAATAAACATAAAAATAACAAGAAATAATGCACACAAAATGCACTTATCAACACCCCCATACTTAAACCTTGCTCGCCCTCGAGCAAGACATGCAAAAACACTATGCAAACAAAAACATAAGTAAGGACAATTCATAAATGTGCACAACCTCCGAGAAGTTCAATCACCAACAAAAAAAATCACAGACATGGTCTCAACTTTTCATAATACACCTTCGATTTAACGTGAGCGTGTTGTGTGAAATGTCATTCCAGTTTCATGCAACTTAGACCAAATTCATCTCAAAACTGCTTAGCAACCTATGACAAATCAGTGCAAGTTTCACTTTTCAAGTGTCCATTCCTTCCAATGACCCCTAGACATACCCACCTCCCTTGATATAATGAATTACACACCTCCGGATTTTGCACCCGGTATTTCCTTAGCCCTAATAATTACCCGCTGACTTAGCTATAACTGGCTAGGATACGAAAAATCATTCTATTTTTTCTTTCTAATCCCCTCGTCTATAGCCCGGATGGAGAATCAATCCCATTTAATCCGCATACTTAGCCTTAAATTTAATCTTTTATAGGATTTTAATCCTTTCAAGGCCTGGATGGAATTGTATATAAATTATTTTTTCTAGGTGCGCCCAAGATCATAAGTGTAAACTAGAGTCTCATCAAAATTCATAGAACAAAATCAAGATCCACAAACCACCTATTGTTGTGCAGTGGTCAAACAGACAGAAATTTCATCAAATCTTTCGTTACAGTCCACTGGTCTAACACAAGTGCTTATAAATATTTACGGTTCAACCTACAGTTTCTCATGTCAAGTCAAGAGCAATTTTTTTTTCATAAAACCAATTTTTTCAAATAAACTTCATCAACATTGGCTATTATGACTCATCCTACTCATGCAAGACTAAACAAACAACAACAAAAACAAACTAGATGCAAACAAACACTAAACATGACAGATGCAACACAAACATAACAAACAATGCAATAAACTAGTCTACCCCCCCCCCCCCCCATACTTATCCAAAGCATGCCCTCAATGCTTCACAACAATGAACAGAATGCATAACAAACACACAAATGCAAAGAAAAACAAAAACACAATGAGAACAAAAATAACACTCCCCTGGTTTTTGATTCATCCTCTTCCTTCTTGATAGTATCAGCTGGGACAGCAGCAACAGACTATGTATATCGGCAGGCTCGACAAACTGGAATGGAAAAGAAGCAAAATAAAATAAAAAATAAAAACAAAAATAAACTAAAATAAACTAAAAACCAAGGTAAGAATACTGGGTTGCCTCCCAGTCAGCGCTAAATTTATAGTCTACAGCCCGCCTATGCAGAAGCCACCATCAAAGAGCGGCTGCCGCCCATAGTAAGAATCATACGACTCTACGTATGGGTCTTGATTTCCTTCGCCCTCAAGCTTGGCGTGATATTGACATGGAAAGCTCGTCGGTCCAGCAATACTCGGTATGAATTTTTTCTTTTGGAAGGAGACTCCGAATCTAGGCTGAAGCTCATAGAGGATGGAATATGCTGGAGGTGGTGTCAATGGAAAGAATGAATCTTCAAGTGGTGTGCAAGTAAAGTCCATTGACGAGTTCAAGTCCTCCGCCTTGAATGTTTCTTCCTCCTCCACTGTCACTTTTAGCTCATCTTCACATGAATATTCCTCAAAAAATATTTTCTCTTGCTCTGGCTCAATTACTTCATTCTCTTGACAGATCTCAAAAATTGGTTCTCTAAGAAGCGCAATATGTTCATCCAAAAGACTCAAAGACTTGATACGGCTTTTCTAAGAATTGATTTGTCTCTGTCTGTTGCCGCAAAAGATTCTCCAACTGAGCCACATGATCCTCAAAATACCCTACACACTCTTCTTGACGCTCCGGTGGTTGGTTCGCAAAATTTGAGGAGTTGAATTCTGGAGGATATTTGTGACTCCAACCTTGAAATGAAGGATCACAATGCCAATGGTAGTCGAAATCCGCCATATCATTTAACAAGTGCATAGCACTGTCTTCATCTCTTCTGAATAGGTGACTGCCAGTGGCCAAGGCTCCATAATCCACCCAACTTCTTGTAGTCTCATCCAAACCACAATAAAAAATCTGAGTGAGCGTGTAGTTCGAAAAATTATGGCATCGAAATATGTTCGCCAAATCATTGAATCTCCCCCAAGCAGCATAGAAAGGCTCCGAATATTGTTGGCCAAACCTTGTGAACACCTGTCGATGATCCATCTCCAAGCACCTCACAAAGAAAAGAGAAAAAAAAAATTAAATTTTAAAATTAATCAAAGGAACGAAAAAAATAGGAAAAAAAATGTCTAGTCTCAAGAAAATAATCTATCCTAATATTAACTAAACAGTCCCCGACAACGGCGCCAAAAACTTGACCGGCTAAATCAGTGTGATATAAATCTACTGGCAAGCGTACCAGGTCAAGTAATAGTAAAGTGGACAGAGAGTTCAAGTATCGATCCCACAGGGACTGTAGTCAATTCTCAAGAATTAATTATTTTACTTAATCTAGACAAAATTATAAAGAGCAATTTGATTTAAAATAAAATAAGAATATAAAATAAAAACTATTAAGAAATAAGAATTAAAATAACTGAAGATAAAAATAAATAAAACGAGACAACCAAGACACACGTAGGTACCGAACAAAACATGTAACATGTAGTCGATTCAGGACTCAGATTTAATCTTAATTCACGAGAATTCTCCTAATTTGTTCAAAGGACTATTTCTAGAACAATCAAACCTATTCAAATATTGATGAACTAATCTTTCTTAATTCTAATCAAATTTGAATGCATTAAATATTTATGAAAATTCAGTTTGCACACAAACCGCACATAGAAACCGAATTATATTTCTAGTCGGTTTTACAATATGTTGATTATCAAAGTGATCAAAATCGAAACCTCCTCTGTCAACTTGGAATCGATTAACATGCAAGCAAACAGTTGATCAGACTATTCATAAGACAAATATAAATCTAACAATCAATAAAACAAAATCAACTCTGAAAAATCCCAAACAAACATCCAAGTTTTCTACATGAATTTGTTCGGCCCAATCACGCCGTTTTGGTTGAAAATAAACTACTCAATAATTGAAAACAATAGTCAAACAAAAATTAAGAAAGAAAAGAAGAAAAGAAGAAAAACTCTGATGGAGCGTCTTTAATCTCCATGCCCGTAGCCGCCTCTCACCTCTTGTCTGTGTTCTCTGCGTGTTCGAACCCTTCAATCTGATGAAAAAATCGGTATTTAAGTGTCCAAGGATCTCTAAAAGATAGCATCTATTTCGACCAAGATTTTTCAAATATATGGAATCTGCACGCCACGCTCGCTCGAGCGAGCATAGCCTCTCGCTCGAGCGAGCAACTCTCTGTCCAAACATATTTTTTTTCAGTCCAGGTCTCGCTCGCTCGAGCGAGCATAGACTCTCGCTCGAGCGAGCGAGACCTGGACTGAAAAAAAATATGTTTTGACAGAGAGTTGCTTGCTCGAGCGAGCGTGGCGTGCAAACTCTCGCTCGAGCGAGTCAATTTTTCTGCTCCGTTCGACGATTTTGAAAAATTAATATCTTAAGTTCTATCTGTCGGATTGAGCTGAAATTTTAACAGAAGCTTCAAAACATCCTGAACTGCATTCTGAACGGTGAAGATCGGATTTAGACCTCTCTAAAATTAAATATGATTTTTCTACCAAAGCTGCTCCATAATTCACACTTCAAAAATCCACTTTCCTACAAAATCAACCCGAGGAGTGAAATACACACACATGCACTTAAAACACATAAAAATACATAAAATAAAATAAATGCACACAAAATAAACATAAAAATAACAAGAAATAATGCACACAAAATGCACTTATCAATGAGTATTTTGCATTATAGAGTTGATGATAGGCTTGGAACCTAGAGTGGGACTGCTAGGATTGCCTTTAGTGAGGTAAATAAGTACTGACTGAGATTGCCAGCATGATATATGATATACGTGTTGCATGAGTATGTGATATGTGTTTTACCATGTTTTTACTGCTTTATCATATGCATGTTTTTATATGTAATAGACTGCATCTGGTTTGATGTGAATCAAGACAGTTTCCATCGGTGATGAGTTAATCCTTATAGATGCATGTCTGGTTTTGGGGAGGCTCAGCCCTTGGTTTTGCTATCACTAGGAGCGACCAACGGTGGAGTAGACGCTATATTTGATAGGTGAATATATGAGTTCCCCGCGGACTAGCTATCCAGAGTGGCGCTGTATATTCATGGTGCCCCTGAGTAGACTATTTTACCTATGTTTTATAGTCACTTATGTGCTGCATATATTTTATATATCATTGCTTCCATATTGAGCGTATTCTCTCACGTGCAGTGTTTTCTGTATGTCTGGACACCTCATTCGAAGGGGCAGATGCAGATGCAGGTGCAGGCAGTGCTCCTAGTATCTTGGAGTAGTCGGTGACCAGAGAAGAAAGCAGGATTAGCTGTAGGTTTTTTGGTTGATCTATTCGATTGGGTTGTATATCGAATTTGTTTAGTCGGTTGTATTCCACCGACCAACATTTATTTAATGCTTTTCGCAGTGTATTCTGATTTGTGTTAATTGCATGCTTAATTATGCTCTAAATATCCGATTAGTAGTGGATCCGGGTTGGGTCGCTACAGAACTCCTAGACACTCTCAATGTTCTTGACAACAAGTCAACAACCAATTACACATTCTTTAATGTTTTTTAGCAAGGATTATCATTAAACTATTATATGAAATACATCTCTCTTTTGTCTGAGTGAACTCTCTTTAAATTATGTATTCTTCAATACTTGAACAAGGAAGGGTGTTCTACAAACTTGATTTGGTGTGGAAGTTTTAACTTTGAAATCTCATTTCTATTCTTGTTCCTCACACCCCACTTTCTTGGGCTTGCTCTCATTCTTGCTTGTTTTTCTCCTATAATATGTCCATGCTTTTCATCCCATCAAAAGATTGTAAATGATCTTCAAAGTGTTATAGTTATGGACTCCAAGAATGATACGAACATTAGACTCAAGAATATGACCGTTTGGTAAGTTTCTAGACAATTTCTGATGTTGAAACGATCATATTTGCGTTGATGGAAATTTTTGGAAGTTGAGCTGGTTTTACTGTTCATCGGACTAGTTTGACAGAGTTGTTTGACTGATCTTGTAGCACCTAAAATTCAATTTATTAAATCACATGCATTAAATTAAAAAAATATTATGATTATTATTTTTAAGTTTAATCGATTTAAAATTCTTTATCTTAATTATTTGTTAATAAAATATTAATTATTTATTTAAATGTTTTTATTGTTCTAACTATTTAATTAATACTTTTAATTGCCTAAGTTTAATTGCCAAAATGATTTTTATTGTGCAACTTATTTGTTTTAAATATTTAATTTAAAGGTTTAAGTTTGCTTAATTAAATAATTTTAATTATTTAGTTTATTCGTTTAAATGATCCTAACTGTCTCACTTATTTAATTAAAATTATTTAAGTTTATTGGATAGTTATTTAAATGATTTTAATTGTTAAGCTTATTTATTTAAATATTTTTGGATTATCCAACTTATTTGTTGTAAATAACTTAAGTTTAGTGGTTAGTTATTTTAAATCATTTTAAATGTCTGGCTTATTTATTTAAATGCTTTCAATTGCCCAAGTCGTTTTAAAGATTTTTATTCCGCTTGTGTATTTTATTTACACGATATTTAAATAATCATTTAGTTTATTTAAATTATTTTAATATCTTTGTTTATTATTTTAATATTTTATTTAACATTATGACATCAAAATAACTAAAGTATTGATTTTAATTTCTATGTTAGTGTTTAAATTCCTTCAAATGTTTATTTGTTTTTGTGACGCCTTAGTTCCATAATTTAAATTTCATGTCTAAGTTAGCCTCGATATTTAAATTCCTAAATTCATGATGATTTAAATGCCTTAAAATTCCCTTAGAATTTAATTGCTCAAATATTTAAATTTATTTACTTGAGACACTTGAAATTTGTGACCTTCGGCTTCGGCACGTGGTAAAGGTGGACACGGCGGTAAAATATCATATTCTAAATTTTTATGGCCTAAAATTTTTAAAATTTGAAGTAAATAAAAAGAAAATTTTATTTTAAATTTTTCGGGTTAAGAAAATCGCGTAAGCGCATCTTTGCACGAAAGTTCCAATATTTCTCAAAATTAGCCTTTTTGGATCCGGACTAATGAAATTCTATTTCTAATATTTAAATTCAAATATTTTAGACTTAAAATTTAAAAATGAGTGCAACTCTACAACTTGAAGTTGTATTATTCAAACTAGCACCTTTATTTGTGGAATAGCACTTTTGTGCATATCCTACACTCACACACTCATACATATACATACAATACACTTAAAGTACCACACCACACATTAAACCCTAACATTTTTGGCCCCTTAGCCGCCTCCCCCTCATTTCTTCCCCCCCCCCCACCCCCACCCCCACCCCTTCACGCCATCACCCCTTCTCCTCAAGAAAAACCCATCGGCCACCTTCCTCTCTTCTCCATTCCAGTTGGCCGCCCCTTTTCCAGCCACCTGCCGCTGCCGTGCCGCCTTGGAGGTCACCTTAGGAGGTGTATCTTGTAGCGACCCTACCCGAATCCACTACCTAATCAGAGTGATTAGCGCAAGCAACAATAATTAAAGCGTTAAATAGCGGATAACTTCAAAGTACAACAAATCCAATCGGCAGAATACAATCGACGATAGAAACAGTGTATAATTCTTTATACAACCAAATCAAAATTAGGGTATCAGAATCCCTAACAAACTACCTCTGCACGGTAGCAACCTCAACCCTGCTGAGAACCACCGGGACCGTTCAGCCTCAAACCTGCCCCGCCACAAGGTACACAACGAATATCCAAACACAAGGGCGTGATCTAGAACACTCAATACGGAAGCAATGATATAAATACAAATATGAGCATGCACATGACTTTAAAATCATGGTTAAATAACTTTACTCATGGCGCCTGGAATACATAGTACCGGGCAAGAGAGCGACTCCGCGTGGTACTCGTATATTCCCAAGACAAGAATCCTCATGAAGAATCGCCTCGACTGATGGAAACTGTCATGACTCACATCATACCCGATGCAGTCTCCGTAAAAACATATGCATGTGCTAAAAACAGTAAAACATAGCCAATACAGCACATACATCATGCATCACACACATATGTATAAATATCATGCCGGCTATCTCGGTCAGTACTTACGTACCTCTAACACTGCAGGTCAAATCCTAGCACACCTGTCTAGGTCCAAAGCCTACAAGTCTGCTCTACTGCGTCTACACATGCAAAAGTCCATGCATTACTATAAACGCTTCTAAAAGCCTTAACTAAGATATTGCATACTCCTAAATATTTTTAGGAAGCCAAATTATACCTTCGTCCGTCGTCAGCCCGCTGGTGTAGAATCGCCTCAAAACTTAGGCACACCTCCGCTACGACGCCGGGATCGCTAGGAAACTTTCGGATTCCCAATAGGATGCCTAGAACTCCGTAGATCTAAGTAAGAAGGTTCGAAAACCAGAGGAAAGGAGGGAAATTGGTGCACAGAATGAGGGCTCGGACCCCTTATTTATAGACGGCGATCGGAACGTCCGATCCCTCATCGGAACGTCCGATCGTGAACGGAGCGTCCGATCGTGACATCGGAACATCCGATGTCACCTCACGTGCGTAAGCAGTGACGTCATCTTGCTGACGTCGGTGATGACGCCAGCCTTAGCCAGAACGGAACGTCCGATCCTCCAACAGAACGTCCGATCCCGATCGGAGCTTCCGATTTGTGCTTCGGAGCTTCCGATCCACTTCGGATAATTTTAGGCAAAATTTAGTAATTAATTTCCTTAATTACCTTGATTAATTGCGGGTCACTACATTCTCCCCCACTTAAGAAATTTCGTCCTCGAAATTACATTTTAAGGAAAACATAGAACGCAAAATCAATGCTCTTATTACAACTGAACAATATACATTCGATACAACAGAGTACAAAATCTTAAAACAACTCGGGGTGCTCGGCTAACATCCGACTCTCCAACTCCCAAGTAGCTTCCTCTGTACCTCTGCGTTGCCACTGTACCATCATCAACGGTATGCGCTTGTTACGAAGCACCTTGTCCTTCCTGTCAAGAATCCTGAGAGGTTTCTCCACATATGACAAATCGTGGTCTAGTTGCACCTCAGTCGGACGCAAGATGTGGGACTGATCCGCCACGTACTGTCTCAACAAAGACACGTGAAACACATCATGAATCTTTGAAAGATTCGGTGGCAAGGCTAGACGATAAGCCACGTCTCTGTTGGAAAAAACTGGCGGTCAGATCAATCACGATTGATACCCGGTGCAGCGGAAGTTTAAAATTTTTATCATGGAACAATTCCATGGTGTGGGTATCAACCATTCAACGATTAAATTATTGTGTGTGTAAAATTCAAATAACAATTAATTAAATTTTACCTTCAATCTCGAAGCGAGATTATTGGACACCACACAGATTTCTCTGTGCTTCTTGTATCTCCCAGGAACTGATGAACTCCTTCAATCAGGTCCACGAATGGGGTTTAAATCCCTCTGATAGATTGCACTAGAAAATCTATCAGAAGTTTTCTGCGAAGAGATTAAACGAATCTGATTCGTTATTCCTGACTGCAATTAAAAATCACAGACCGGAATTTCTCGGACAGAGGGGAAGGGTTCGGCCGATTTCTTTTGAGAGGAGGCTAGGGTTTCGAAAATCCTGTCTCAAAAATTATGACCTGTTGTGTGTAATTTCTGTACTGCAATAACTTATTTATAATGCAGGCCACTAACACCTTAGGGCCCATTAGTCATAAGCTAGGGCCCGACAAGCAAAGCCCGCACGTTCAGAAATTAATATAAAATTCATCGTGACTCCGATTGATGAACCGATTTCACCAATGTGCACAGAAACCATTTCTGCACATTTAAAGTCAAAATAAATTTTCCTGAATCCGAATTCAGTGGTTTCCAAAATGTCCATCCCTATGTCATTTTAGGAAATCCTACTTCCTTACTCTTATTTAAGAAGTCCAACTCCTTAGTTCATTAAATTTAACTCTTTAAATTTAACTATCTCAACGGGGATTAAAACTCCATTACACTGTGTGACCCTCAATGGTTCAGGGATACAGCTAGCCGTGGGCTCACAACTCCTTGTGACACGGAACAACACTTTCCGACTTGCCCAACGAATCATGGTAAAGCGCCTAGCAACATCGCCCCATGATTCCCTAGGTATCACTGATAGTGCCTACAAGAACCAGTAGATTTTGGTTAGCGTACAGTACGGTCCCTTCATCCATATATCCCGATCGAATCAACAACCATTGGTATATCGAGAGTCGCTCAAGATTCGATAACTATGCAATACATCTTGAAGATCAAATTAGTGACATCGCATGTGCTACAAAGAAACCATTTCTTAAATCACATCAAGTACTCTGGCCAGAGATTTGTCACACTAATATCTCCTCAGATCGCATAGGATATCCACACTCGCAAGTATGTGGTGAATCCTTGACAACAATGCATTGACTCCTATATGTGTCGTAACTGTACCCAATCTCGACACCTGATGACCCCCATAGAGTCGGTAAATGAGTCAAAGCACAGCACTAGCATATAGAGTCTCCATGATGTTTCAAGTCGTAAGGACTAATGGTGTACAACCAAAACCGCGGACTTTATCCACTCGATAAGTGATAACCACTTGGAAAGTCCGGATAGGGTAGTTCGATTATTCATCCTATGAATATCCATTTGCATGCTTCGAACATCTCCATGTTCCCTACCAATGAAACGTGGTACTCCGCATCGCAAATGCTAGTCTCAAACTCGAGCGATCCTTATCCTTATTATCGGACGGCTCAATCGACTAGGAACGGTTTTAGAATATACAGTGACTATAAGATGTATTTCATGATAGACATCCCCATGTTCTACCACATCTTACATACACTATAGTATATTCAAGGTCTTTATCAAAACAACAATAGTATATCACAATATAACAATATGAAGTAATATAAAGTCATTGCCATTAATAAAAGTGTAAATAATATTAAACAAAAGATTGTTTATACAAAGAGTCATCAAAGCCCATAGCCACACAGTTGGCTCACTGGGCACCCACTCTTACAATCTCCCACTTGCCCTATAGCCAACTAGTCATACTACGTAGACCCATTGCTTCGCGATGTTTGTCAAACAATGGTCCTGGCAAGGGCTTAGTAAGCGGATCAGCGATATTGTCTGCAGAGGCCACTCGTTCGACAATGATGTCTCCTCTTTCCACAATCTCCCGGATTATGTGGTATTTCCTCAGTACGTGTTTGGATCTTTGATGAGACCTTGGTTCCTTTGCTTGAGCAACGGCACCCGTGTTGTCACAGTACACCGGGACTGGACCAACAAATTCAGGAATAACGCCCAACTCTTGGACGAACTTCCTCATCCAAACGGCCTCTTTAGCAGCAGCTGATGCTGCAATGTATTCAGCCTCAGTGGTGGAATCCGCTGTGGTGTCCTGCTTGGAACTCTTCCAAGAGACAGCACCGCCATTGAGCATGAACACAAATCCAGAGGTTGACTTCGAGTCATCCACATCACTTTGGAAGCTAGAGTCGGTATAGCCTTCCAATTTGAGATCTCGTCCTCCATACACCATGAACATATTCTTAGTCCTTCGCAAGTACTTAAGAATGTCCTTCACGGCTTTCCAATGCATTTGACCAGGATTAGACTGATATCTGCTCGTGACACTCAGAGCAAATGCTACATCCGTCTGGTAGATATCATCCCATACATGATACTACCTATAGCTGACGCATATGGTACATGTGTCATATTCTCTATCTCTGCATCAGTCTTGGGACACATAGACTTGGATAGAGAAACTCCATGACACATGGGTAGATGTCCTCTTTTGGACCCATCCATTGAAAACCGTTTCAATATGGTATCGATGTAGGTTGATTGAGTGAGTCCTATCATTCTCTTAGACCTATCTCTATAGATCTGTATCCCAAGAATGTAGGATGCCTCTCCCAAATCCTTAATCGAAAATCTACCTGATAACCATATCTTTGTTGACTGCAACATCCCTACATCATTCCCAATGAGTAGGATGTCATCAACATAAAGTACTAAGAATGTCACCGCATCCTTAACTACTTTCTTGTACACGCAAGGTTCCTCCGGGTTCTTGATGAAACCAAAATCTTTTATTGTTTCATCAAATTTCTGGTTCCAACTTCTTGATGCTTGTTTTAGACCATAAATTGATCTCTGAAGCTTGCATACCTTATGCTCGCTTCCCATGGATGTGTACCCCTCAGGCTGCTTCATATAGATTTCCTCCTTAATGTCTCCATTAAGAAAAGCAGTCTTCACATCCATTTGCCATATCTCATAGTCATACCATGCAGCTATGGCAATTAGGATTCTTATGGACTTGAACATTGCAACTGGTGAAAAGGTTTTCGTCATAGTCAACTCCTTGCCTTTGAGTATAACCTTTAGCCACAATCGCGCCTTGTAGGTCAATACCTTACCATTAGGCCCAAGCTTTCTTTTGTAGATCCATTTGCACCCTATCGGAACAATTCCATCGGGAGGATCTACTAAAGACCAAACTTGGTTTGTATGCATCGAATCCAATTCTGACTGCATAGCTTCAAGCCATAAATTCGAATCCGCATCAGAAATTGCTTCCTTGAAGTTTCTTGGATCACATCCAATGTCGGGTTCATCTTGATCCCCTTCAAGAAGAAGACCATATCGAACTGGAGGTCTAGAAGTCCTTTCGGATCTTCTAGGTGCAGGCGTGTCCAGCAATGGTTCCTGAGGTGTAGGATCGTTATTTTGTATTTCGGGTTCTTCTCGAACTTCTTCGAGTTCCATCATCTCGCCTTTCTTATCCAATAAGAACTCCTTCTCCAAGAAGGTGGCATTCCTAGAAACAAACACCTTTTGTTTCAGCAGGATAATAGAAATAATATCCGATTGAATTCTTCGGATACCCTACAAAATAACATAAGCTGGATCGACTATCCAACTTATCTCCCACTGTCCGCTTCACGTAAGCAGGACATCCCCAAATCCTCAAGTACGAATACTTAGGAGCTTTGCCATTCCATAACTCGTATGGTGTTTTGTCCACTGCTTTAGTGTGGACGTTGTTCAACAACAATACCGCCGTTTCAAGCGCATAGCCCCAAAACGAAGGTGGAAGCTCAGTGAAGCTCATCATAGATCGAACCATGTCCAACAAAGTTCAATTACGACGCTCCGATACACCATTAAGCTGTGGTGTCATAGGAGGAGTCCACTGAGAGAGAATCCCATTCTCTTTCAGATAGTCCAAAAACTCGGTACTCAAGTATTCTCCGCCTCGATCCGATCGAAGTGCTTTAATACTTTTACCTAGCTTGTTTTCTACTTCAGCCCTGAATTCTTTGAACTTTTCAAATGCTTCAGACTTATATTTCATTAAATATAAATACCCATACCTTGAATAATCATAAGTAAAGGTAATGAAGTAGGTGTGGCCATGTTGAGTCCCTACTCTAAATGGACCACAAACATCTGTATGGATCAAATCCAACAGATTTTGACTACGCTCAGGTTTCCCCTTAAAAGGAGATTTAGTCATTTTTCCTTTTAGGCAGGATTCACAAGTAGGTAGAGAATTAATATCAGGCATATCAAACATGCCCTCTCCCACTAGCTTGTTTCATCCTCCTTGAGGAAATATGACCTAGCCTAGCATGCCAAAGGTTTGCCGGGTTTTGACTATCGATTTTCCTTTTGTTTGTTGTCGCCGGTTTATCAACATAATTCACTGGAACGTCTTTTAGTTTTAAGTTGTATAGATCGTTTTCAAGTTGTCCATTTCCAATTAAACATTCATTCTTGTAAATATTGCAAATCCCATTCACAAAATTGCAAGAATAACCATCTCTATCAAGCATAGAAATAGAAATAATGTTTTTAATTAAATCTGGCACAAATAAAACATCTATTAACAATAATTTAAAACCGTTCTGCAAAGTCAAACAAACATCTCCAATGGCCGTAGCTTCAACTCTGGAACCATTCCCGAGCCTCAGCTGGGTCTCACCCATTCTAAGCCTGCGACTCTTGTCATCACCTGCAAATCATTGCAAATGTGAGATCCACATCCGGTATCCAATACCCAAGAAGTTGTATTAAGTGACATGTTTATTTCAATATAGAACATACCCTTTGCAGTTCCCAACTGCTCAAGATATTCCTTGCAGTTGCGCTTCCAATGACCCGGCTTCTTGCAGTAATGGCAAACATCCTTGGATTTTCCATTGTTTGAAGCCTTTGTCTTTTTGCTTCTTCTCGGGCTCGACTTTCTTGGGTGGGGCAGAACGTTTCTTGCCCTTCATACTTGGCCCCTTCTTAGCAGAAGATGAGGAGCCCACCAAGAAAGCTGGCTTATCCTTCTTAAGTGTGGATTCATATGTAACGAGCATATTGACCATCTCTTCAAGGGTGGCCTCTATCTTGTTCATATTAAAATTTATCACAAATCCATCAAATGAAGAAGGAAGAGACAGAAGCAATAAATCCACATTGAGTTCATGCTCCAACACCAAATCTAGGGTCGCCAACTTCTGTATGAGCCAAATCACTCGTACCCCATGATCACGGACCGAAGTCCCTTCACGCATGCGGCACGTCATCAACTCCTTAACAGTAGCGAACCTTTCAGCCCTCGACTGAGCCCAAAAAGTTCCTTGAGTTGCGCATGAATGTCAGCAGCATTCACCGTGTCCTCAAATCGCCTCTGGAGTTCATCGAACATCGAGGCTTGCATATAGCATTTGGTCTTGATGTCATGGTCACACCATGCATCAAGTTTGGCCAATTCCTCCGGACTTATGTCAGCTGGTGCTTCCTTCGGAGGTGCTTTCTCTAACACGTAGGAGCATTTTCTCCGAAGTTAAGACAATCTTCAACTTCCGGAACCATTCCGTATAGTTGGCGCCAGTCAACTTGTTTTGTTCGAGGATCGAGAATAATGGATTTCGCGAATTCATTGTATGAAATACTGAAAAGAAAAACAGACATATATCAATGATTGTTTAACAATTTACTAAGACATAAAATAGGCGAATTTAATTTTATGAATCTCACTCCCACTATTTTAACGATTTCACCACCCTCTAGTGAAAACGGGAAACTTTTTCCTTAGTGAGAACATGGAGTCCAATTGACAAACTTATGGTCCCGAATAATATCAGCCAACCATAATTCTCAAAAGGTAGAGCCCAATTGCTTCCAAAGCAACCCCATGTGTTTACCTCATGTCCAATAAGGGCCCAATAATATGACGTCGTTTAAAGTGACATGTCAAGATGACCCATCAATATTAAGTTGTGATGGACGGTCGCCATGTGGATCCCCCAATAATATGAGCCGATCCCATGGGAGTTCCACCCAACTTACAACATTTGTCGATCCAATGTACAGCTTTCCGACGGACGGGCCCCCCCAATAATATGAGCCGGACCGTATCCGCGGGTAGCATCACATACATTGACCGTTGATGGAAGGTGGGAACATTTAAACAAATTTAAATTTCCTTTATTTATCTTGATATAAATTTTAAATCATATTTAAAATGAGGGATTTTTAATTATAAAAATATTTGTCTCATCATATTCATTTTATTGCATGCTTGCCGGATTCACGCAATTTATGTCTAAACATGCATACAATCATAATATCAAATATTATATAGGATGATCGATTCCATTTCTAATTGACCCGTGGTTGCCAATCACGGGTCTTAGTCCAATCCTAGGTAATATGCAGTATGCAATGCAATCCTATTACATGTGCTTCCAATTTACATTTCTTCAGTCTTTATTGTCTGCTGGGCCCACCGTCTTCAAATCTTGATCTCCCACTAAATCTAATGTATTTACAATAAATAACAATGACAAGTAGGGGATACATTTTAGGGGTGGGAACGGGCCATAAACCAAGCCCACTTTTATTACATATGATATTCATATCGGGCCATAAACCAGGCCCATTAATAAAACCAACAACAATAAAAACAAAATGTAAATTCCTAACATACACCTACAAAATTGGTCATGGCAATCGATCATCCTTATCCAATAACATTTAATTCAAAATTAATTTATTGGATAACATGCAGTGGCAATTCAAATTTAAACAAGATAAAATCATATTTTATATATAAAATCTCATTTCACATATAAAATCATATTTTATCTCTATATCAAATAAAATCATATTTTATCTATAAAATCCAATTTTACAAAATAAAATCATATTTTACTCAATATATCATAAGATCATATCTTATCATCAATTGTACCAAAATAATTGATTTCAAAATTCAATTTTACGGATAAAAACATTAAAATTTTCCAAAAATTCAAATTTATCCAAAATCAATTTTAAAATTTACGGACTCGAACAATTCGATCCGAAATCTCGTGAACCAATCAAAAACAATTTTTGACCGGACCAAAAATAAAATTTTAACATATTAAAATTAATTTTTAATAAAAATATAATTTTTCCCGCGGGCCGCCCGGGACACTCCCGGGCCGGCCCGCACCCGGGGCGCGGGCCGGGGGCAGCCCGGCTGCCCCCTTAGGGCAGCGACTATCGCTGCCCTGGCGGCGCCTGGTGCCGCCGCTGGGCGGCGCCGTGCGTCGCCCCTGGGCAGCGCCGTGCGCTGCCCTGGACGGCGACGGTCGCCGTCTGGGCGGCGCCATGCGCCCCCTTTGGGCGGCGCCGTGCGCCGCCCGGGGCAGCAACAATTGCTGCCCCACCGGGCAGCGATCCAATCGCTGCCCGGGTTTTGCCCCGAAAAAAAAAAAAAAATTTTTTATTTAAAAATATTTATTTTGTTTTCCAAAAACCGAGATTCAAAAATTTTGTACAATCGATTAATTTAATCGTTTGATCTGAGCAACCTGGCTCTGATACCACTGTTGGAAAAAACTGGCGGTCAGATCAATCACGATTGATACCCGGTGCAGCGGAAGTTTAAAATTTTTATCATGGAACAATTCCATGGTGTGGGTATCAACCATTCAACGATTAAATTATTGTGTGTGTAAAATTCAAATAACAATTAATTAAATTTTACCTTCAATCTCGAAGCGAGATTATTGGACACCACAACAGATTTCTCTGCGCTTCTTGTATCTCCCAGGAACTGATGAACTCCTTCAATCAGGTCCACGAATGGGGTTTAAATCCCTCTGATAGATTGCACTAGAAAATCTATCAGAAGTTTTCTGCGAAGAGATTAAACGAATCTGATTCGTTATTCCTGACTGCAATTAAAAATCACAGACCGGAATTTCTCGGACAGAGGGGAAGGGTTCGGCCGATTTCTTTTGAGAGGAGGCTAGGGTTTCGAAAATCCTGTCTCAAAAATTATGACCTGTTGTGTGTAATTTCTGTACTGCAATAACTTATTTATAATGCAGGCCACTAACACCTTAGGGCCCATTAGTCATAAGCTAGGGCCCGACAAGCAAAGCCCGCACGTTCAGAAATTAATATAAAATTCATCGTGACTCCGATTGATGAACCGATTTCACCAATGTGCACAGAAACCATTTCTGCACATTTTAAAGTCAAAATAAATTTTCCTGAATCCGAATTCAGTGGTTTCCAAAAATGTCCATCCCTATGTCATTTTAGGAAATCCTACTTCCTTACTCTTATTTAAGAAGTCCAACTCCTTAGTTCATTAAAATTTAACTCTTTAAATTTAACTATCTCAACGGGGATTAAAACTCCATTACACTGTGTGACCCTCAATGGTTCAGGGATACAGCTAGCCGTGGGCTCACAAACTCCTTGTGACTCGGAACAACACTTTCCGACATGCCCAACGAATCATGGGTAAAGCGCCTAGCAACATCGCCCCATGATTCCCTAGGTATCACTGATAGTGCCTACAAGAACCAGTAGATTTTGGTTAGCGTACAGTACGGTCCCTTCATCCATATATCCCGATCGAATCAACAAACCATTGGTATATCGAGAGTCGCTCAAGATTCGATAACTATGCAATACATCTTGAAGATCAAATTAGTGACATCGCATGTGCTACTAAGAAACCATTTCTTAAATCACATCAAGTACTCTGGCCAGAGATTTGTCACACTAATATCTCCTCAGATCGCATAGGATATCCACACTCGCAAGTATGTGGTGAATCCTTGACAACAATGCATTGACTCCTATATGTGTCGTAACTGTACCCAATCTCGACACCTGATGACCCCCATAGAGTCGGTAAACGAGTCAAAGCACAGCACTAGCATATAGAGTCTCCATGATGTTTCAAGTCGTAAGGACTAATGGTGTACAACCAAAACCGCGGACTTTATCCACTCGATAAGTGATAACCACTTGGAAAGTCCGGATAGGGTAGTTCGATTATTCATCCTATGAATATCCATTTGCATGCTTCGAACATCTCCATGTTCCCTACCAATGAAACGTGGTACTCCGCATCGCAAATGCTAGTCTCAAACTCGAGCGATCCTTATCCTTATTATCGGACGGCTCAATCGACTAGGAACGGTTTTAGAATATACAGTGACTATAAGATGTATTTCATGATAGACATCCCCATGTTCTACCACATCTTACATACACTATAGTATATTCAAGGTCTTTATCAAAACAACAATAGTATATCACAATATAACAATATGAAGTAATATAAAGTCATTGCCATTAATAAAAGTGTAAATAATATTAAACAAAAGATTGTTTATACAAAGAGTCATCAAAGCCCATAGCCACACAGTTGGCTCACTGGGCACCCACTCTTACAGTCTCCAACTTTCTCGAGAATCTCGAAAGGACCAATAAATCTTGGTGACAACTTACCCTTGAGACCAAACCTCATCACCTTTCGGAAAGGTGATACATGCAAGAATACATACTCTCCTTCTTCAAAATGAAGTGGCCTGCGGTGAGTGTTCGCGTAGCTAGCCTGTTGAACCTGGGATGCCTTAATCCTGCGTCGGATCAATTCTACTGCATCAGTCATCTGTTGAATCATCTGAGGACCCTCCACCTACCGCTCACCAACCTCGTCCCAAAACAAAGGTGTACGACAACGACGTCCATAAAGAGCCTCAAATGGTGCCACGCCAATGCTGCTATGGTAGCTATTGTTATAAGCGAACTCCACCAATGGCAAATGATCGTGCCATGCTGGGCCAAAATCCATTATGGTAGCTCGAAGCATGTCCTCGAGAGTACGGATAGTCCTCTTCGATTGTCCATCAGTCTCTGGATGATACGCTGTGCTCAAACTCAAAGTGGTACCAAGAGCACGCTGAAAACTCCCCCAAAATCTTGAGGTGAAACGAGGATCTCTGTCGCTCACAATACTCAGTGGAATACCATGCAAACAGACAATCTCTTGCACATGCAGCCGTGCCATCCTGTCGAAGGTGAAATCCCGGTTATATGGTAAGAAATGCGCGGATTTCGACAATCGGTGAACAACAACCCAAATCGCGTCGCAATTCCTGGAAGACATAGGCAAGTGGGTGACAAAGTCCATCGTCACATGCTCCCACTTCCACTCAGGAATATCGAGATTTTGAAGTAGACCTCCGGGTCGACGATACTCTGCCTTGACCTGCTGACACACAAGGCATCGGGACACGAACTGATAAACGCTACGCTTCATTCCTTTCCACCAAAATCGAGTACGTAGATCCTTGTACATCTTCATGCTGCCAGGATGTACTGAGAACCTACTATGATGAGCTTGCGATAAGATCTCGTCTCTAAGTGTGGAATCATCAGGCACAACCACACGGCTAGAAAGACACAACAAACCATCCGACTGAAAATGGAAACCAGCTGAATTCTCACCCTCAGTGAATCGGGCTAATCTATGCATCTTGGGATCAACACCCTGTGCCAACTCCCTGTTGTTCCTTCTTATGATAGAAAGTGAAACCCAAGGAACAACACTCTTCGACCATTCGTGACACTGCACTGGTACGAAGGGAACTCAAATAAATCTTGCGACTAAGCGCATCAGCAACCGGATTAGAAGATCCTGGATGGTAATTGATTTCGCAATCATAGTCCTTCAGCAAGTCCATCCAACGGCGCTGTCGCATTTTCAACTCTGCCTGAGTGAACAGGTACTTCAAACTCTTATGATCAGTAAAAATCTGGAATCGTTCACCGTACAAATAATGACGCCATATCTTCAGAAAAAAGACAATGGCTGCAAGCTCTAGATCATGTACGGGATAATTCCCCTCGTGAGTCTTTAGTTGCCTGGAGGCATAGGCAATCACATGCCCATTTTGAGTCAACACATACCCCAAACCCTGAAGAGAAGCATCGGTGTGGACTACGAAACCACCAGATCCAGTCGGCAAGGATAGCACTGGAGTATTCGTCAATCTACGTCTCAACTCACGAAAACTGTCTTCGCACGCGGAAGACCACTCAAAAGAAACATCCTTTCGCGTCAACTGTGTCAAAGGCCTGGCTATCTGAGAGAAATTCTCCACGAATCGACGGTAGTATCCGGCCAAACCCAAGAAACTACGAATCTCAGATGCTGTCGTCGGGCGCGACCAATTAAGAATAGCCTCTGTCTTGCTAGGATGCACTGATACTCCATCTCTAGAAATGACATGACCAAGGAACACAACTCGGTCAATCCAGAAGTCACACTTGCTGAGCTTAGCATACAACTGATGCTCTCGCAAGGTCTCTAAAACAGTACGAAGATGAAAGACATGCTCATCCATGCTACGAGAATACACAAGGATGTCATCGATGAACACTACAACGAACTTATCCAAGAGCTCTCGGAAAACCCTGTTCATCAAATCCATGAAAACAGCTGGAGCATTCGTCAGACCAAATGGCATCACTAAGAACTCATAGTGCCCATATCGAGTACGAAATGCTGTCTTTGAAACATCCTCGTCTCTAACTCGCAACTGATGATACCCAGAACGCAAGTTGATCTTGGAATAGACAGAAGTACCCTGCAATTGATCAAACAGATCGTCAATCCGCGGGAGAGGATACTTGTTCATTACTGTCACTTTGTTCAACTGACGATAGTCAATGCACAAACGCATCGAACCATCCTTCTTCTTGACGAATAGAACCAGGGCTCCCCAAGGTGAAACACTGGGTCGAATGTAGCCCTTATCAAGAAGATCCTGCAACTGCTGCTGCAACTCTCGCATCTCAGATGGAGCTAATCGGTACGGTGCTCGGGAAATCGGCGCTGTCCCTGGCAACAATTCAATGCCAAACTCGATCTCTCGCACAGGTGGTAACCCTGGAATCTCGTCGGGAAACACATCCGGGAACTCACTGACTACTGGTATCTCCTCCATGTCCGGACCCTCTAAGGATGCATCAATCGCATAGATCAGGTAGCCTTCCCCACCAGACTCTAAAGCACGTTGGGCTTTCAGAGCAGAAACCACTGGCATCGGGGGTCGCGCTCCCTCACCATAGAAATTCCAAGCATCCTCAGCCTCGAGGCGAAACTGAACAAATCTCTGGTAGCAATCCACTACCGCTCGATACGAAGTCAGAAGATCAATTCCGACGATACCATCAAAGTCATCCATCGCTAAAACCATCAGGTTAGCGCTCAACAGATGTCCCTCAAATCCCAAAATACAACCCAAAACAAGACGCTTAGCTAAGACTTCCTGACCCATCGGAGTCGAAACCGCTAACAAGACGTCTAAGGAAACAAAAGGTAATCTATGCCTCTTAACAAACCGAGCTGATATGAATGAATGCGAAGCACCGGTATCGATCAAAAGATAAGCAGGAAAACCGCACAAACTAAAAGTACCTGCAATCATGTTCTCACTGTCTGCCTGAGCCTGCTCCTGGTTCAGCGCAAACACCTGCCCCTGAGCACGCGGGCGCAATGGCTGTCCTCTCGAAGAAGACTGAGAATGATGTTGCTGCTGCGAAGGCTGCTGCTGATACTGCGGTGGCTGATAGATAGTGGTCTGAGAACCACCAACACTCCCCGAACCACTCACTGTACCGGCCAAAGTGGGACAATATCTCTTCATGTGACCCTCCTGGCCACACTGAAAACAAACACCAGTGATATGAGGACACGGTCCTGGGTGATGCTTTCGTTTGCACTGACGACAACGTCGTGAATCACCAAAACAATGAACACCGCCAGATCCGGAAGAAGAAGAAGAAGTACCACCCTGTCTCTTAAAAGACTGGGCCTTTGGACCCAAAGAGCTAGATGGTCTGGATGCAGAAGATCCGAAAGTCCTGTTCCTCTGCAGACTGTCCTCTGCCTGGTGACAATTGTTCACCAAATTCTCGAATTTCCTCTCTCTGCCCACGGCAACCAACTGATGAATGTCAGGGTTAAGTCCCTAAAGAAATAGATCGTGCATCGTCTCTGAGCTACTCGCAATATGGGGACTGAAAAAAAGAAGCTCAAAGAATTTCTGCTGGTACTCATCAATGGTCATAGTACCCTGTCGCAAACTCAGCAACTCGCTCGCCTTCGTCTGACGCAAAGCTGGAGGAATGTAATGCTTCTCGAAGGAAAGACTTAAACTCAGGCCCAAGTAGCGGTACCCCTGGCGGCAATAAACGGAGTAGAAGTAGCTCTCCACCACCTCTTCGCATTTCCCTCTAGAACAAAAGCTAAAGTCTCCATCTTCTGGGCTTTAGTACACTGATACTCCCGAAAACAACTCTCCATACGCTCCAACCAGTCCTCAGCAACTGCAGGAGCCTCGCCACCCACCAATGGTTTAGGAGCCATCTGAAGAAAACGGTTCATACTAAAACGCCTATGATCCTCATGATGATGTCTATGGTGATGTCTCCTTGGTGGATCACCCCAACGAGCACCGCTAGCCTGACTCTCGTAATCATCATCTGTCATCTGTCAATAACAACAGACAACTCTTAAAATCCGCTTTACTAATTCCCAGTTTCAATGCGCTCTGATACCAATAAATGTAGCGACCCTACCCAGATCCACTACCTAATCAGAGTGATTAGCGCAAGCAACAATAATTAAAGCGTTAAATAGCGAATAACTTCAAAGTACAACAAATCCAATCGGCAGAATACAATCGACGATAGAAACTGTGTATAATTCTTTATACAACCAAATCAAAATTAGGGTATCAGAATCCCTAACAAACTACCTCTGCACGGAAGCAACCTCAACCCTGCTGGGAACCACCGGGACCATCCAGCCTCAAACCTGCCCCGCCACAAGGTACACAACGAATACCCAAACACAAGGGCATGAGCTAGAATGCTCAATACGGAAGCAATGATATAAATACAAATATGAGCATGCACATGACTTTAAAATTATGGTTAAATCACTTTACTCATGGCGCCTGGAATACACAGTACCGGGCAAGAGAGCGACTCCGCGTGGTACTCGTATATTCCCAAGACAAGAATCCTCAGGAAGAATCGCCTTGACTGATGGAAACTGTCATGACTCACATCATACCCGATGCAGTCTCGGTAAAAACATATGCATGTGCTAAAAACAGTAAAACATAGCCAATACAGCACATACATCATGCATCACACACATATGTATAAATATCATGCCGGCTATCTCGGTCAGTACTTACGTACCTCTAACACTGCAGGTCAACTCCTAGCACACCGTCTAGGTCCAAAGCCTACAAGTTTTCTCTACTGCGTCTACACATGCAAAAGTCCATGCATTACTATAAACTCTTCTAAAAGACTTAACTAAACTATTGCATACTCCTAAATATTTTTAGGAAGCCAAATTATACCTTCTTCTGTTGTCAGCCCGCTGGTATAGAATCGCCTCAAAACTTAGGCACACCTCCGCTACGACGCCGGGATCGCTAGGAAACTTCCGGATTGGTGCCTAGAACTCCGTAGATCTAAGTAAGAAGGTTCGAAAACCAGAGGAAAGGAGGGAAATTGGTGCACAGAATGAGGGCTCGGACCCCTTATTTATAGACGGCGATCGGAACGTCCGATCCCTCATCGGAACGTCCGATCGTGAACGGAGCGTCCGATCGTGACATCGGAACGTCCGATGTCACCTCACGTGCGTAAGCAGTGATTTCATCTTGCTGACATCGGTGATGACGCCAGCCTTAGCCAGAACGGAACGTCCGATCCTCCAACGGAACGTCCGATCCCGATCGGAGCTTCCGATTTGTGATTCGGAGCTTCCGATCCACTTCGGATAATTTTAGGCAAAATTTAGTAATTAATTTCCTTAATTACCTTGATTAATTTTGGGTCACTACATATCTAGCTGTGGTCGTGACCCTCCATCCCTTGGAGCCGCCCCTTCATCTTTTCTTGGTTGCAAGTTGAGGCAAGAAAATATCCTTCCCATTTTTTTAAACCCAAGCATGGAATATAAGTGTTTCTTGGTTCCTTCCCCTATAAATTCGAATTTTGCAAAATTATTTTGTGTTATTGGTGTGGGTAGGTCACGGTTTCAGTGGGGGGGAAGGGTTTGGAAATTGTTTTGTGCATTTTTCATTGCTAGCTTGTTTATTGGATTTGAAATGATGAGTTTCATGCATGAAAATGGAAATATGGGTGTGTAAACCAAAATCAGAAGGTACCATGATGTATTTGATCCATTGATGTGTGTGTATGGATGGTTTTAATCCTCACATTATGTTGGTCAAGTTATTTAATGCATGTGCTTCGAAATGTTTTAAATCGAATTAAGTTGCGTCGTTTGAATTGAAATTTTTGTGTGAATAGATGAATGGAGTTGAGGGGCTGCCATGGGATGTTCATGGGGTTAAACATATGTATTTGGATGTGTTAGAGATGAGTTATAGGGTTGGTCATGTGGAAAATAGGTTGGATGGTCGCCCAGTGGAGTTTTGTAGGCGTCGGGCTAACGTTTTGGGCAAAAGGGGAGAATTAAGGTAGCGTCGAGCTAGAGCCTTGTCCAAGGGCCCTAGCTGGTGGTATGGGCATGTGTAATAGTTGTTCTTGAGGGTTTTTGAGGTTTAATAGCTGAGGGATGAGTTTGGGTAGTCATATTTGTAAGATGACCAAAACAGAATTTTTGTCACTTCGTCTTGTCTCCAGAAAACAAGGCTAGTTGGATTGGTTTATGAGGTCTGGGCAGGGGCTACCCCTGATATTCTGAATGTATGGAATGTTAGGATCGTGACGGTGCAAATTGGGCTTATTTCGGATAATAATCGATTAGGTTAAGGGCGTTTTAAGTTGGGGTGTCGTAAGCAGATTTTTCTATTACTTAGGGGCTGTCCGGAAATTTAAATCATATGGGTGGTTTGGGTTGTCATTTAAGGTTTACTACTGGTCCTAGGCATATTTTAAGGTGTGTTTGAGGTGCCGATTTGAATGGAAAGCCTTTTTAATTAAGATAGGATAAGTTAATGATCATACGGGTTAACCGCTCGAAGTAGACCCTATTGAGCGTAAACTTAAGTTTAAGTAGAAAGCCCTTAATCCGTGGGTGCTCACCTACACTCCAATCATCCATATATGTTATTTTCACACTATCTATTGAGTTTCAGTTATCTAAATTATTCAACGCCATTTATTCGTGTGTGTGACTTCAAGGTTAATTAAAGATCTAGTCCCAAAGTCTTATATTAAAGAATTCTTATGAAGGTAAAATTTTGAAATGAGAAAATGTTAAATGAAAGGAAATTTAAAGAATGAATTGAGTTGGTTGTGACTTGGACGTGCAATGATGGGTCAAGGGATGCCCTGGTTCACTTTCCAAATGACATGTAGTACGAGGTCGAGAGACATCTCGGTTTCCCTACCAAATAGACGTGTAGTACGAGGTCGGGAGCAGTCTCGATTTTCCTACCAAATGGACGTGTAGTACGAGGTTGGGAGCAATCTCGATTTCCCTACCAATTAAAAGGGAAATGTGGGGTCCGGAGAAATCTTGGCTTCCTTGCCGGCATTGTATACTATAGTCATTGATCGATCAAAATCATAGTCACAATCGAGGATCTAATTTCAAAAGTAAATGTAAAGGATAACTGACTCATGAATGTTTTTTTTCATCGCATATTGCTATTGTTTCTACATCGGGCATGTTATGACGCTCTTCCTTCGTGTGAATTTCATTGTATACTTAGTACTACTTTTAGTACGATTCATTATTTTGAACTTTTGCTGTATTATTTAAATCTTGTTGAGCTTTTAGGCTCACTACTATTCTTGGTGCATGTTGTACTTTTTTGAGATCGAGGGGCATGACTCTTGAGTGGACTGCGATGCGGGCACGACACTTCCCTTCGACCTATGCTATTCTTCCGCAGCAGTTTTTTCAAACTTAAATGTTATGAAATATTTATTTTGTTTATTTGGCAAAGGTAAATGAAATGATTCTTAAGATTTGTTTCTTGGTCTGTAAGGATTAAATTATAATATTTTGATGTTTGTGATGTTGCACATTTTCCCCTGGTTTCTCTTTCATTTATTTTGGTCTAGTTTATCAGTATTGTAGGTTGCTTTTGTTGTTTGCTGTTTGTGTCAGGTGGGTTTTAAAATAAATAGATGGGTCATGCCGAATTTTTTTTAAAAAAAAATCCGCATTTTTATTTAAGTTTATTTAAAGTATAATCTAAGGGTCGTTCAGTTGGTATCAGAGCATGGTTCTGGTTTGGGTTGTGCCTACTTTCGGTTGCCAGAAACTCGAGAAGCCTCGCCTCGAAGTCTGTAAGTTTTAAAGAATTTTATATGCTAGTCATACTTGAATTAATACTTTAAATGTTTTGATGTCATCCTTTTTAAAATATTTCTTTAAAATTAGGTGTTTAACTTATTTAAATGAGTAGCTCAGTGTTTATTTTTTAAAAAAATTTCTTTTTTAGTAGATTTAAGTGTGCCATTTAAATGATTATTTTTAGAGCAATGCGACTTCTAGTTAAACAGAGTTGGTGTACTAATATTCCTTCAAGTGTTAGACAGATACGTGAAAGTTGTTTGAGTTATTAAGAAGTTTTTAATAATTTTTTTTATGGGATTGTAGGAGTTTGTTAAAAATATTAAACTTGCGCATTAGGAATTTTTAATTGTTGTGTTGTTGTAATTTATTCTTTTATGAATGGATTTTAGGAGGATACAACTAAGTGCATAGTTGTTTAGAAATTGATAAGCGTGTGTTTTGTCAGTTAAATTTATGAATAGAAACTCGTGCGATGACTTGGGATAAACTTAAGGGATCATTGTTATTTTTGTGTGAACATCGAATTGAGGAATGTTGCGCGCTAGAATTAACGTAAGAGATTTAGAATATAGTTAGACTCCTAATTGATAGCTTCAAAACAATTTAAAACTGCTTGCCTCCAAATTTTTGTACTACATCACGAGGGCATAACCTTGCTATTGATGATTTGCATGTATGAAAAATCAAGTTTTAAATGATGTTTAAACATCTCCTTGATATATACATATATATATATATATAAATATATATATATATATATATTTATTTATTTATTTATTTATTTTCCCATCTTTGCATTGTTTGACGCCGATGAGAATTTTTTACTTTTCTTGATCTTAATTTGATGGTTGTTGTTGCTGTATTGAGAATTTTACCAGTTATGTAATAGGTTGTTGGGAGTAAGTTCTTTTGTCAAGAAGTTGAGTCGACCAAGGATTCGGGTCGTTAGTTGTAACTGGTGACTGTATTCTGTCGTTGTTATGATTGATTGTATATTTATGAGAAGAAAAGAATTACGAGTGGTGATTTGGTAGATAAGTTAAAATGTTGGAGAAACATCGGTTTGGGTAGAGAATATTTTAGAGGTCGAGTTAAGAAATCCATTAGACTAAGCAAATTGTGTTACCACTTTCTTGGAATCTTTTGCTTATTGTTATGTGCTTCTGAATTTGGGATATATTTTGAGTCGGTAGTGTAGCCAGGACTTGACTATAAGGTTTAGGATACATACTAGTGTGACATGTAAGACTTGAGAAGTGGGTTCTTGCTATGGACAATATACCAAATTATCAATTGGTTCCACTAGGCTGCTAACAGTAAGAAATTATTGTTGTCCAATCTTGGGGTTGTCGTGGATTTTTCTAGTGGCTGCCGAACATTTAAGTTTTGTTACTTTAAGTTGTTACTACATGATTAATGTATGCAGTTAGTCTAGTTGCATTAGGTTGTCTAAAGGTTGAGGTATCAGCTATTTAAGTTTATGTCCTTATCAAATTTAAGGTCTGAAATTTTGTTCTTGGGTATGAATCAGAGTTTGGGACGCGTAGAGGAGTTTTGATAAGAGGATCAGCTATAAGAGATTTTGGAAGAAGTTTAAATGATTTTAGAAGCTTGAATAAGTCCAGTGAGACGATTAAGGATTTTAGAAATTTTGTGGGCAGCAAACTTCCATTGAAATTCTCATTTCTAAAATGATACCTGAAATTATTTGTTCGCATACAAAAATATTTTCTTTGAGCAATGCGCTGACTTGTGAGAAAATTTTTAAG